>NW_020451253.1:0-19613 GCF_003343035.1 Apteryx rowi
CAGAGGTCCCTTCCAACCTCAGCGATTCTGTGATTCTGTAAAGGAGCTACTATCACTGAGGAAATAGACCTYGGAGAGGTTTACAAAAATGCCAGTATAAGTGCTCAGTAGGAAAGAAGAAAAAAAACAAAAAGGATTTTAAAGCTTGTTGGAAAAAGTAATTGAGAACAAAACAACAATCATCATTATGCTATTATAAAGGTGTGCCCATTACTCAGTAATTCTGGGTTCTTTTCTCACAATTAAAGAAGTAGGGAACATTAGGTGAAATGATCGTGGGGCAGGTTCAAAACAAATGAACAGAAATATTTCTTCATATTATGCATAGATAAACCTTGGAGCTAATTGCCAGAGGATGCTGTGGCTGCCAAAAGATAGAAGAGTTCAAAAAACAGTTAGGTAAACTCATGAAAGAAAAATCTGTCAAGGACTATTAAATAAAAAAAAAAAAGTGCCTGATGAAGTCCCTAAACCACATGGACATGGTAAGGCATACAAGGTATCACTATCACTATATACTTACCCTAGTGTTAGCTGTTTTCCCTAAATAGTTACTACTGGCAGGCACTGGCATGAGATTAGCTGGACCTGTGGTCTGGCTGTGAGTGGCTGTTCTGTATTCTCATATAAACCAACCAGGCTGCACATACCCCATGTACTATTTAAAAATGGCAACCTTAGCTGGGCTTCTTCTTTATAAGTGCATCAGAATAACTGCTGCTGTGGTCTGTGGCAGGTCTGTGGAGCAGCCGGTGCTGCCCTGAAGGCAGCCTCTCTGTGCCCTCTCGTCCTGCTGCTCAGGAGCCCTAAGTCAGTGGCCATGAGCCATGAAGAAGACCGCAGAGGGTGGCACGCTCTGTCTGTTTGCCCAGGGGACATGGAGGGGACAAGGCGTGCCAGTCCTGCGCATAACGCTGTGCAAGTGGTCGGTCGGTTGGTCCAGTCCCTGGCTGCTAATTTAGGCGTTATGGTCTCACTCCTCTTCGGTTTTAACCACAGCATTTTTTCTCAGTCAAACCACGCCAGCATGTGAATATAGATTCCCCTGGCCTCAGCTGAACTGTTCACGTGCTCACCTGATGCCCGAATCCAGCCAAGAATAGTCAGCATCCTACGGTATGAAGTCCCTACAGACAACGTTTCTCAACAGTAAATTAAGAAAAAAAAGGTGGGATAATAAAGAGAGTTCAAAACAGAGGTCACAGGAGGGGAAGACACTGCAGGTGACAGGCCTTCTCTGCCAAAGCACTCGAAGAGCGCTATGACAGGAATAAGCTAAAAGTAGTTTCCATACCCTTAGTGCAACTCCATCTGCTAAATCAATACACAAGTTCCTAAAACTAACCCCACAGGAACTGTGTAAATGTATTTAAGTAGCGGTGGGCTAACATACATCCTAATCACCCAGCCTCACTAACAAAGTGTTTGGATAACACACTGATAACATAAGACAGTGTTTGGATAAACATAAGAAAGTGTTTGGATAAACTCAGTTTATCCAAACGCTTTCTTATGTTATCAAAATATATTCTAAATCCCTGTACAGACCTACTGCTGGTGTAACTCTGAACCACAGGCAAACATTACTATCTTAGCAGAAGGTTCATGCCTTCTCAAAGACTTCATGTTATTTATTTTCTTTTTGACAGTACTGCAGCAGCACTGTGGTGAAATGGGCAAGAGAGAAAAGTTCCTTTTTCAGATCTTGATTACAGGGTTTTGAGCATCTGTGTTAGAGAAACAATGCCAAAGCTAGATTTTGTAATCTGCTCCCCCCCCCCCAAAAAACAACCCCCAGAACAGTACCACTCAGCTACTGTTCAGTTATTCTCAGTCACACAGTAACACTGCTATTTCAAACACTGCAACACAGGAACACGAAGGTTATTTTGCCCAGAAATTCTCTAGCCTCCCTGAAATCAATGAATATTCATTACATTATTTCACCGTCTGGTCCAGGGAGGCAGACTGTTCTGATGATTAGCACATAGGACTACCTGGCAATGACTTGCTAGAAGACTTCAGAGAAGACATATAACCTGTCTCTGCACAAGTTTCCTAACTGCTAATAGTAATCTTCATCTTTACTAACTGCTTTGGTATCTACATGTGAAAAAAAAATGCAACTTTCTAGCAATTTTGTTTTCCTTATTAGCAATATGAGTACACTGAAAGCAGGAAAAACCGCATGAGCAAAAGAGAAAAGAAATACTCTTACAAAATGGTCCTACACCTGCAGCAGGTTCCCTTAGAGGAGATGTTCATTGCCTGAACTTGCAGAGTGCCACATACTTCCCAATATAGTATTAAGTGCATGCTACTGGATTTTATTAACTGAATAACAACAGTACTGTGTTTGTTGCGTGTGACTCTACAGCGCAATGTGCACTGAAAGAAAAGCTGGGTTTGATCCTACTGCTGGACTGCAGCCTAGCACAGAATTACTCTGCAGAATGCACATAAAGCACTTGTTAACCAACATTTAACTTTGTTAACCAACATTCAGCTAAAATGTCTCCTTTATTTCTATACTCTTCAAACTGTCACCACCAAAACTGACACGAGGTACAGGCAGAGGAGGCATTTGGCTAGGGCAGCAGAGTGCAGAGGAGCAGCCAAAGCCGTCACTTCGCTGGTTACTTTGCTTCTATCCGGACCCAGGAAAGTTGAGGTTTTGGCTGATGAGTGGGGAGAGTTTGGGCTATGTGGGACACCAAGTCCTGGGAGGGTGGCTCTCTGCACACGTAGCAGAGCCAATGTCTGCCTCCACTCTCCCATCTCCGTAAGAAAGCAAACTGAATTCAGCCTTGTGACAGYCAACATTTTTGGCACGGCCCAGGACTATCTTGCTTGACATGCGTCAGTCATGTGCTGTTGCTACAAGGGCAAGTGAGGGTGCTGAATGCAGCACAGAGCTGAGGTCTGTCCACCAGGCACACGGGGATGTGCTTGCCCATGCAATGAAAAACATGGCGCACATGACAGTTTCTTGCCACCCCTAGATTGCCAGTTTGGGCCTCCCAGAACCAGACCAAAGATCCTGCAAGGAAATAATATGGATGAGCGATGAATTTGGTCACTAGCCTAGTTTTAAGGCTGACCCGCCACGTCACTGCAAGGGCAACCAAAACACTCACGCACTTAGCTAGCTATTTAATCTTTGCCATATTGGTGCCTAAATAACAACCTCACACATAAAGAAGCTGGGGGAAATAAGGGACATACCTGTATCATTCATCCCTCACCCAGAGGTAGAATTTAGCATAATCTACATCAATTGCACTGTACATTAATTCCCCCCGAATGTCTAAAAAAACATGAATGATACCAAGGGTTTTTAATCTCAAATTATTCTTTTTCATGCCGAAAGATTTAGAAGTATCAAAGAATCATAATATTTTTTTGTCAAAAAAAATCCATGGCAGTCCTTCCACAATAAACCAGCAGTGGAACAGTTTAAGATACAAATAGATATTCATGAATCGGACAAGTCACCGATCAGGATTTTCTGTCTCCCTGAAGTCCACTGTTCTGTGCACAACTTGAGCTTTCCATTTCTGGAAGCAGTATTTCTTTGCACTCTATAAGAGACTTTTTTTTTTTTTCACTCACAGTTTGCAATGCACTATATACACATTGTAGAGTTCATGCATCTAACTGGATAAAGTCATTCTGACCAACACACTGCAGGTGTTTTTTTAAAAAAAGTGGAAGCCTGCCAAATAGCAAGAGTCATGTAGAAGAGAGGGTTTCACCTAGCTCCCTTGCCAGCCACCACACCGCTTCTCCTGAGAAAGAGCACGTAGCCTGCTCCTCTCCTTCCACACAATCTGGCTTTCGAAAATGTTTTTAGTGAGTGGGAAGGACCAGAGAGCCTAAAATCTAATCGGTTGCAGCAGTGCAGAATGTGTGAAATATTCTCCAGCAGAAGTTCCTTCCTTCCCACCCCATATCAGCTGTACTACCTTGGATCATATTCTCTGTCTTGGCCTCTACCCTCTCTAACCCCATACGCCTACACATTCACTTGTACGTCCACCTCCCTCAGCCACTGACCACTTACCAGGGTTTCTTTTCCTCTGTTGGTTTCTCCTCTGTTCAAAATATGAAGACCAAGAGAACTGACTGATAAGGTCCATACCAGGCAGTGATTTCCTTCTTACTATCTCAATTCCAGCCTGATGAAAATATTCCTGTCTACACTCTGTTTATCCTGGAACCCTATCAAGTCACTCCACCAGCCTTCCTCCCTGTCCCACTTTTTGAATATCCAGCTCTCTTTCTGATCAACCTTACACTGTTCCTCATTTGTTCTTGTCTGCTTGAGGTGTTGCTCCATGTTTATGGAATGTAGTTTTACTGGAAAAATTCCTTGGCCAAGACCTTCAAAAGAAACTAGTCATCCTGGGTAGATTTTCCATGACACTTTCAAAGTTCTGACTTCCTGGAAGTGCCGATTTCCTCAGGCTGAACATCAGACCTCTTTAAAGTATCTCAAATGGGGCAACTAAAAATTGCAGAACTTAAACTGCACCTGACCTTTGAAAAAGGTTGGTCCTGCTTATGTTTGCTGGTATTTTTTTTCTCTTGTTCAATTAGATCTTGACTCAGCTACAAAAACATGAAATTAAAGCAAAACTGGGCTCTAAAGGCGGTCTTCCCAGGCCATTCTGCTCATGGAGGTCTTCTGCACCAAACCATAACTCAGTGATTACCTATAATTGTTCTGGATTTACACTTGTGTAGCTGAGATCAGAATTGGCTTTAAAGTACTTTGTATGCACTCTGTACTTGGATTGCAAAAGAACCAGAGATTCATGTATTTCAGTCTTTATTTTTCCTCCTTTCATGTCCTGTGGAACTTATGACAAAGAATATATTCACTGGTTCATAATATGTTACAAAACAGACAGGTTGAATGATAAATTAGAAACAAATGGAGTGCTGAACATTTTGCTTTCAAACCACTAGTAAGTCTGTATTGCTTTTAAAATAAACTTGTTCCAACTTTGCTCAGACTAGTGAAAGCTCATGTGAAAGGATGCAATTCTGGCCATGACACCTGTGAATGATTTGAAAATAACCTTTTAAAATAGCAATTGTGATGTGAGGGATTACACGTTTCCAAAAGATTACAAATGGGAAACCGACGCTGCGTCTCACCAGCCTGGGAATAGCTCAGCTAGGACACACACAGTCACATCATAAACTTCCCTCTTACTCTGTTCCTAATTGGCACTCTTGTTAACAACATCATCAAAGATCTGTTTACTGAAACCTGCAAGCTAAGGGGTCATACCATAAACCTGTCATGTTCTTATACGCTGTCCTAAGCATCCACTAGCAGCTATTGTGAAACATATGATACCTGAGGTTGGTGGACTTTTAGCCTGACCGAGTGTGCTGTACCAAGTACAACAGCTATTTAAACATAGATAACTGAATAGTTGAGTGAACAGTGAACCTCAAAATGAACTTTAAAATATGCAGTACAAAATTTGTATGGCCGTTATCCTTGTTGCTTAGCTAAGGCAGTCAGGGAATAAAAATCAAACCATATAATTTTTATTACAATAAACACAGTATGAGTTCTAAATATGTGTAATTCACAATCTAGAATCCCAGAATTATCTGGAAATGGAAAAAGCAGAACTAAGCAAATACATTTATGCAAGGTTTAGACACACTGACTAGCTATGTAGGAATGTGTATCTTTAAGTGTATAAGTGTCACTGAAGTCAAAGGGGGCTTGTCAGCTCGATCTGCTGCTTTGCTTACTTGAGCAGGTATCTTAAAATGAAGGCAGAGATGCTATGAGCAACAATCACTAAAATTAAACTTCTGCAATGATTGTCTCACTGATTTCCATATCAAATACACTCAAGTGGCAGCTGAAGAGGTGGCTTTTTTCTCCACCTGTCACTGACACAGACACATCTTTGATGCTGTCACTTGGGCTAGGTTTATCGAAAGAAATAAGCAGCACCCGAGGACAATTCATCCCACCTGTCTCAGGCACCTATTTTAGGAAGACAGGACTTGCCTGTGGAGGTACTCATTTCTGTCCTGACTGTAAAGGACCTAGTGTGACTAACTCAATCCTTTTGGACAGCATCCCTACTATACTCACTGTCTGCACGTCAGGGCAGATAGATTTCACTTGTCTGTTATTTCTAACACAACTCAAGGTTGTGGGGATAGAGCATAACCTAATGCCTGTACTTCCATGGGCTGAAACCTAAGCAGAAAGGGTGTGAAGATTCTTCTCTCATGTATTTCTGTGATGCTGTAGAACAACTTAGCTGACTTGGCTGCTACATTCCAGTTCTTGGACCCAGCCTTGATCTGGCTAGGAAAGTGTAGGCGCAGAGAGTGCTTCAACAGGGTTGATAGGCAGGTTAGTGCATGTGGTCATCACCTGTCACATACCTCGGAAAAGCCAGTGAAAAGTTCATATATATTGCATTCAGGTTTTCATTGGCAAGCTGATTTTTAGGACATTGTCCTTGGAACTGGTGTCTTTGTTTCTATTGTTCTACAAGCATGGTCTTGACAGAGGAAGACTCAGAACTGCTACATGCTGATGAGTCCAGGAAGAATTGAATGCTAACTTTATAGAAGACTACTGTCTTCTACAACTTTTCTCCTTTACCATTAAGGGGAAAAGGACCAATTTACACAATTTTTAGCTACTGATTATTTCCTACTTACTGTATTATTGCTGACTGATTCTTTCACTTAAATTGTGCAGACACGTATGTTTTACTCAGGCATCTACTGGCAAAAATAATTGAGAGATGAGACTTCCGGTGTAAAACAATGCCCTCTATTAAAGAAATAAGTCATTAAGCAAGAGCATCCATAAATAGAAAGGGTTGTAAAAACAAATAGGGGAAAGCATGTGGTTTGCAACATCTTTGCGCTATTTGCAGTAGCTAAATCCGGACCCAATTAATGACCTGTTTATTTTCAAAAATTTCAATAAAATGCCTTGGCAAAAACTTAATCTGTCTCTGGAGAATGTCTTATCTCCTTCCATATGTTGCCTGATCTGTCACAGCAATAAGCTTATTCCCATTTTCAAGACCCCTAACAACTGCACCAACTGATCCTTTCCATAAAAGAAGAGAGAATTGTTCCAATGCTCTAAAAGTCATGATCCTTCCTTAAGATAAAGCAACATGAAGGAGTGAAAGAAAGAGGGAGGGCTCTGAATAGTAGCTTCTGTTGTGACCTAGAATCCAGAGATTTAAAATAGCTCTGTGGAGTCTCGTGTTCCTACCTAGAATTCATCCCAGCTGTTTTATAATCCTTTTGCATTTGTTAGTTTCTTTAAAACGCTGCCATGCCAGGATTATCATATATGCCTTGACTTGATAACACTTGTCCTGCTGTCCTTGTTGTTTAGGATGCCTTCAAAAGAAACAGCTCAGGCAGTTTTGTAATTACATATTTTTATGTTTTCGTAAAAAACAAAACAGATGTTTGAGTCAATTTTACTTGCCAGCATCTTTCTCTAAACTAGATTCTGAAATTTATTTGATCTCTATTTGAGTCTGATTAGGTATAGCATCCTTGACTTTCTTATACATCAGAAATATGCATGTTCTGGTGCTTTCCTGTTTCTGATGAACTCTCAAGCATCCTACTGCACTGATTTTAGAGATCATATTTTTAAAAAGGATGTGCTGTTGGTTTAGAGGTTAAATGTAACAAAACAGCTGAAGAGCCCTTCCAACTGGGTGGAACACTTAGCTATGGGTTTAAATTTATAGTGTATTTAAGTGATAGCTGAATTAAGGTCATAATGAAATTATCAGCTTTGTTCTGAAATAAAAGCACTTGGAACTTTTAGGGACAATTATAAGAGAGCTACTGTAATTACCAAAATATACATTTGCCAAGTTGATGTAATATGCTTCTTGTTCTCTGTGAATGAAAGCATCTTTATTTTCAGTAGTGATGGAGTGAGTCAAGCCAGGTTGATAAAAGCCATCATTATATCAGAATCCAGAGTGCTTCTGCTGATTTTGGAGGAGTTGCTCTATATTTTCACTAGTATAACTGGCAGAAAAATTTGGTCGTAGTCTTTAACTGATTAGGAAGTTATAGGTGTTCTTCCCAGGAAGGAAACTGGGCAAAAACCCAAACACCTCACCATGTGGCAAAAATTCACGTAGAGGTTCAGAGTACGTATGTCAAATTATATATTTTAACTGAGATTATTGACATTTTGAAAGCTGATTGGGGTTTTTTGGCCATGTAATTTCCCAGTTTGTTCAAAGGTAGCTGACGGGCTCAATGCTATATGGGGCTTTGAAAAATCTCAACTGAGACAAATAATAGCAGATTTGGTACAGGTGGATGAAGTAATAAGTGATCTGGAAAAGAAGAACCAGTTGCCATTTTTACTTTCCTATGATACCAGAAATAGAGAGATGTTCAGGTAAGTTTTAAAACTACAAATCAAAGTCTGAAAAAATGAAGAGAAATACTGTGTGTCCTGCACTGGTTTTACTTGAAAGGACATGATCTGAGTCACTGGCTCTACCACTGCACAGCAATCTTCCTCCCATCAGTTTTCTCACAACTCTATCAACTTCTCTAGTACTTGCCCATATTGTATCATTTTGTTTTATTTCAGCTACTTTATTTAGAGAGCTAGCCTGAAGACATGCCTTTACTTTCTCTTGGTGACTTCTACGAACAGAAAATATTTTTGTTTCCTGAAAAAAGTGGCACCAGCTGTTGCTGAAAATACTCAGTCACTGCAACTATAATGATACCCACCCTCTAAAACTGTCTGTTCATCATTCAAATCCACAGTATTGTAAAGACTCTTCTGTTTTGTGCCTTCAGACAGACAATTCTGTATTTGTTTCTGAAGCACCATTTGCAAGTTGGGATTGCTGCAAAATATTTGCTAAAAAAGAGTGTGAATAGTTCATGGACTTGTCAGAATCCATCTGCTTGAGTCTATTAATGGGTGCATTCCCAGCTGTTGTCTTCACAATGTCATAAATAAAAAAGGTTTCCTTCTTACTACAAATCCAATAGCTGAAATCTCCCTGTAAAATTGATTGATCTAGATAAAATCTGTTCTTATGTTAAAAAAAACTCTTAATATGAGCAAAAGCAAAAGGGACTCAGAGAACAGAAAGGACTCAGTCTCAAATAATTTACATTATTCTTGATAATCTATTAAATAGCATGCTGTTCAGATGGGGGGGGGGGGGGAGGGAGGAGGAGGAAGAGGTGCTTTTTCCAGAGTAATGAGATTTGCATTAAAAATAACCTAAGAGTAGTATGTTGGGAGAGATGTTCCGGTTCTCTCTCCTCTAAGCAGTGAATCCAAAATAAACTCTAACATGTTTGCAACACTTCTGGGAACCCTCTGCTATGATTCAATTGCAAGTTGCTCCTAAATCTTTAGGAACCCTTTTTTTCCCAATGCTAAGTATAATAATTGAGTATTTTGAATAAGGAAGGTATCATTTGCAACAGTACAGTTTTTACTTAACTCTTTCAGCATTCCCTCAAGCTACCCTCTTCCTGGAACTGGCAGTAATCGGGATTTTCTTCCTAAACTGCAGTGATAGAAGGTCAAATACAAAAGGATTTCAAGCTACTCTCAGGTCAGATTCAAACATGCTTCTTAGCTTCCCAGGAGCACCAATGCAATTCATTTATCTCTAGCAACAGGAGAACCTGATTATCCTTGCTTTATCTTAGATCTGTGACAAGTGAAGTTATCAAAATATTGATGGAATTAAGAGTTAAAGCTATTTTTGAATTAGTGAACTTAAGTTCTTTACGTTCAGACTTCTGAAAGTATTTACAGAAATGCCACAAAGGTATTCCTGTGGTGCATCCACATATATGCACAATCTAAAATTTGGGCAGTCTCGTAAGTGAAGAGGATTCACTAAGCAATACCCATTTGACCACGTTTGGCAAAGGCTACTTCCACAGGCAAAGCCTAGGATGCCTCAGAGTCCCGACCCGCTTTTGTGGTCAGGTGGCTCCTTTGGGGCTCTCCCAGCAAACCTGCAACTTTGAAAAGCAACTATGTTGATCCTTAAAATCTTAATATGCAAACAGTCAAAATTTCAAAAGTTCTCGGGCCTTATACACTTAAAAGTGTTTTGTCCTGCACCAGTTTAGCTTGTTTTCTGATGTAATATAATCTCATAAATGCTTGAAAATAATATATTCAGGTCATTTCAAAGGAGAGTTTGAATGCCACCTTTCAGATAATAGTGTGAGCATTAGTGCTAGAGAAATACTTGCAGTTTACACATTTTTTCAACTCAGCATAAATTTTTAAATGGTAAGGGTTTTGAGATAGATTAGGAATCAAATTGTTTCAGTTTAAAGAAACAGAATGATTTTAAGGTTGAGGGCCTCCTCTTCCACTGTATTACAATATGTTGATGGATCTGTAAAAATCTCAGGACACAAAAAAATTCTGTGCACTTACTGTTCAATAGCACCAGAAAAAAAAAAAAAATCAGTATCAGAATGAAATTATCTGTTGAAACAATTCACTCTGTCTGACCACTCTATATACAGGAGATTATGTCTTAGTTTTGCTTTGCATACTAGCTGAAGGCTTCTCTTTTTTTTTTTTTTTTTTTTCCCTCTCATGAAATTTGGACTACTTTCACTTTGCTAAATATATCCATGCAAAAGCCAAGTCAGGACTCCAGGCCAAGCAATGCCACGGTGCTTTGCCCACACTGCTCTAGACTAGCACCCACAGAGGAGAGCGGCTACATCCACACTGGGGTTTTGGACCCCATATGATCCCTTTGGGATCCTTAACACATCCTGTTTGGTATGGTTTTCTTGCTTTAGGTGTCTGAAAAGATGTGAAGGCTGTGTTACAGTCCCTCAGGCAGGGGTTTTTATAGCATTACACTGAGGGCATGCATTGCATGCCTTTGCGTATGGCATCAGGGCATAGGGAAGTATTTGATGCAGTTTAGTGAGCTGGGTACAATCTGCCTAAATTCTAGTGCAATTAAATATGATTAAGGCCTGCTGCAAAAGTACAGAAAATTGATCTTCTGGATGGCACTCTATACTTGATTTACTTAGTATGCCTTGAATATTGCACTATCTTAATAAAATTGGTTACTGTGTCTACTATTTTGTGATGCATACTGTATACACATACAAATTTATATTACTGTATGTAAATTACTGCCCTCTACTGKAAAGAGTGGCAGAATATTTCACATGAAATTGTTTATTAAATAAATTAATTGAATTGGTTTTTGAGTTTTGGGTTTTTTGGAACCAAGTACCATGCATTGCAAATGTTCCTGATTCTTGCTTGTACAATAGCTACTTATTGTTCTCGTATCTGTGTATATTCAAACTTAGCTTACTTGCAGTATATGCTACATCAGGATGGTCTGATGTCAAAACATTCTCAGTTATGAACTATAAACAGGACTTGCAAAGGAGCCACTAAAGTACAGTGCTCCTGTGGATGTTCTAATGCCAGGGGAGGAGCCTCTTACACTACCATTATATTCTTAAGCCTGTAATGCTCAAAAGAAGCCATCACAAATTCTGTATTATTTGAAGATAACATCCCCCAAACTAAATTTTCAGGAATAAGACTGGTATCACTCCTCCAAACTCAGGAGACTGGCTTAAACCTATGACATTTTATAGAAACAAAAAATTCAATGTTTTATCTTTTCAGAATTGGAAGTTCACATTTTCAAGCTCTTCTTTATGAACTTGAGATTAAAATATACTTCACTTTAAGTGAAAGCTGGGTATCTCAATGAATTGTGACTCAAAGAGTTGTGACTCAGAGAGATGATGTTTTAAAGGAATTATGATATATAGCATTGCAGGAATCGGCCATGCTTATGAAACAAAAAATGAGAAAACAGGAAGAGCAAGAGCACATCAAAGAAATCTGAGAAATACAAAATAGAAAAAAAAAAAACAAACATAAATCAAAGAGTCAGACTTCTGCTCTGAAATAAGGCCATTCTGGTACTGCTGGCAAATATTATGGAAATCTGATTGTTAAGTCCTTGGAGTTTTTAGAATCCTTAGGAATGACTATATTTTAAAACAATAAAATGTGGGATTTTTTTTAAGAGGCTTTTTTCATTTGAACAAAAAGTGATGACATAAAATTCATTTCAAAACTGAGACTTGCACTGCTTACGCTGATTCCTTAAATTAAAAATCTCATCCTACCGTAGTCTGAAAAGCAGGAGAGTGGGAGTCCAATCTTCAAGGCCTTACTGAATCCAAGAATTTCCTATGCTTAGGAATTTGCTGGCCAGTTACCAACGAGGCTGTTTTGATGCAAAGTATTATGGTGTTCACTTAAGAGCTAAAAGTTTATTGTGGTTATAACTGCTCTATATAAATGTTCTGGCAGAGTTAGTATTATAAATAAATTCAGTTGCATGGGGATATGAAAAGTGGATTATAGAATTAAAGTCATACCAATAAATACAAAAACACCTAATAGGAAATGAATGAGAAATAATATAAACCAAAGCAAATGATTACGATTTTCAGGAATGGAAGATACAATTCAGTATTCCATGACTGATATTAAGAAGCAATCTTGGAATGGAAAAATGTCATTACAGTTTAAWGTCAGGCAAGTAAGTTAAACATCTACATCAGTCTATATGAGCTCCAATATATCATAGAAAAATATGAGTACCAGTAAACACATCTGTCTAAACATATAGGAACTTATACAACATTGTATTATACACACTGCTTCTGGGAAAATAGTACTATAATTTGTTTCAAATATTATGGTCTGCAGGCATCAGCACTAATTACAATGCTCACAGGAATCCTCCACAAAAGCATGCTATAGCATACTGACACGGTATCAGCATTCTTGTATTCACACAGGAAATATCTACAGGTGGAATGAACTGGGGGACTTGTATATATGGACAGAAATAAGGAGAAATATTGACTTCTGAGAACTGAAAGAACCAAGTGGATGCTCAAGGAACCATATGAAATCAGTAGAAAAAAAATAAAAAAATAAGTTGTACTATAAAAAGGACCAACTCAATAACTTTCTAGAAAAATTACGTGTGTATTCTAAAGACTAATGTGCCATTAAAATCAGTGAACAGCCAAGCTCCAGTAAGAATGAGATTTATCAAGGATCTTTTCTAAATAACTATCATGTAGAAAAAGACTGATTCAAATGTACCTATTCCTATTATCACAACTGATTTACCATCTTATCAGAAGAACTTCTTATAAGGTTTGTATCTCACAGTGTTTGGAAATTAAGTAATCAAAACTGATTTCTCTTACGAAAAAAAATCTCTGGTACACCTCTCTGACAGAAGTAGGACTTGTTCAAATACAGAAAATATGTATTCTTGCAAAAATAAAAGAAGAATTTTCTTGTCACCTTCAGAGCCTGTGCTGCATTTCCAGAGTTGTTCCCCATGTTACACGGGAAAATGAGAAAATCAGAACTGTTCTCTGAATTTTGAGACAGTGAGGCGTCCTCCATCACCCCCCTTCCTAGTCTCATGCTGATACAGAAAGACTTGTCATGGTGAGCATATTGGTATTTTTGTAAATGTATTTCTGGAATGAACTTTTTGTTCCCAAGGGTCATGAGAATCCAGCAGTAACAGAAGGGACAATGGTGGTATTTTGCTGGCATCACCCACTTTTCAGAGTCAAACTACTGGTCTTCAGGGAGCGTCTAGAGAAGGAGAAGTAAATTGCAGAATACTGATATAATATACATGCAAAGAAGAATATCTATATTTTTAAAGAAATTCCCTTTAAAAAGTTCCTAACATTACTATAGAATATATAGCATGATTAATATAATTAATGAGATTAATGACTAATTTTTCAACCATTACAATGTATTTTAGGACTGATAAACCACAGAAAATTTCCTGGCACGCCTGACCAAAAGAATCACCCATATGGCTCTTTCTTTCTTCCCTGCAGCACTCCATCCTGAATAAAGAAAATCCTTCATAACGTTCCTTTTTGACAAAGGGCAGTCTTTTCCCATTGACGGGGTAGGTTAGGGGGGAATTCACACATATACACCTCATCTACATACCTGAGAATCAGCATCTTATACTCTCCAGTGCCTTGGTTGGAAAACAGACTACATCTTTACTTTGCTTTCTGAAAACATATGTGTATAATTTCAAAATGGAACATAAGAGTATGCACACCAAATACAAGATTTTACATACACATCTCCTGCAATCCCTAATGAAAACTGGCCTTGCAAAATTCTTCTATAAAAGAATTTACTGTTTTATTGAACTACTTTAATTAGATTAACTTGCTATATTTGCACTGTACACTGTCTTAATTAAGACTAAATCTCTATAGTAAGATGCAGCAGACTTAAGGTTTGCCCTATATCAGGATTACAGCCTTTACTCAGGGGTCCTTCGGAGGACGTGGGAGCCTGGGTACATTCATTTCCTTTTGGTTTCATAACAGCGACCTCAGGATACATCACACACCAGAAATTAGGTGCCTCGGGAGGGATAAATTATACATAAACAAATTGCCTAATGAAGTTTCTAAAAATGTTTAATTTTAATTGAAAACTAAAAACTATGAGCCACCCATAGCACTTCAAGCTTCTTTAATTAGTCTTCAGAAATATGGTTGGTCTCGGCTCCGTACATGCACAACCAAAATGCTAAAATTCATATAATATTGGTTGTGACTGCTAGTTTAAGAGCCACTTTCTCTTCCAAATCCCGCAGGATCAAGCACCTCAGCTTGGTGCCAGGGAGCACTGTGTTGCCCGAGGTGCAGTCACTAACCTATGTCTGATCATTTGCACTCAGTAAAAACCAAACAACCCACAAACAAACCACAAGTTACTTTTCAGCAGAGAAGGGGCATTGCCTTCATATCCTTGCCAAATTCTGAACGTGGTAATTACTTTCTGCTTACAATGCCTTCCTGCATTTTCAGCTGGACAATTTATTTTCCATTTTCTAGCCTACTTCAGCTAATGTTCAGTTTCATCTCTGACATAAATGCATTTTGAAGAGACTCTCGTAGCTGCAAATCAGTGTATAAGATCCTTCTGAATGGTTAAGGATACCCAAACAGTAGGTTTTCTGATCCCTTTCACTTGAAGATCCCAATTTTGGTTGCCAAACCTTAATTGTCCAGTCTAAAACCTTCTTTGCCAAAAGCCTGCTTCATGATCCTGGTTTGATTTTTGATGCTGCAGGCCATCCATTTCCAAGATAAAATTAAGCCATGATATGTTGTCCCATTGCAAATCTAAGTGCTATATCATTGAGAAACTCTAGTGCTTCATCCTTCAAAATGGAAACCTGTAATTTCACAATGAAGGAAAGTCACTCTAGCTCTAGTCAAGGTGCTCTCCTAGTCAGTCACTGAAGAAATCTGTCCAAATTTGTGCAATTTATAAATCTTTGAAAATGGCAGTTTGAGCAAACCACTGAAAACTTGCTGCCAAATTCCATTAGTGCAGAAGATGGCCAAGCCCAAAACTGGGTGGGAGCACCTGAGCAGATCCTTCCCCAAAATCACACCAAGCATTTGCATCAGAGGGCTCAGGGATAGTCTAGCCCGTACTATCAATGTTCCCTTGTCAGCAGTCAGGAAGGACTTCAATGCAGAGAAGAGGGGAGCTGTACCTGAATGGCTAGAGGAAATCAAACGGGGGAGAGACCTAAAGTCTTTGAGAACACAAAACACACAAAGTCTGTTGGGAGAAGAAGCTCAAGTCAGAAGAGATTTGGCAAGGACTGAGGGTACACCTACACTACAGTCATAGCAGTGGCTGCCTAACAGTGCAGAAATCCTGACAGCAATTTATCCATGGATAAATTCATCCACAAGCTAAACCTAAATCAACCCTCCTCCCATTATGAACAAAGTCTCTCCCACATCACATGCATTTCCATTGGATCCCTGTCCCATGATGGCCAGTGATCTAGTAATGTATCAGAGTCACCTCGTTAATTAAGCCAATGACTGTAGAACTGCAGCCTTTCTTGCCAAAGTTGGAAGGCATATAGCAAAGGGTGGGAGACTGAGCGGAGGAAAAGAAAACAGAGTTTCTGAGACTATGTCAAGTAAACAGTAGCCTAGGAGCTCTATCCCTACCTCTCTGGTGCTGAGCAAGTCACTTCAAACAAGCTGCAACAGACGGCCAGTAATTGCAAGTTACTTATTTCCTGGGTGACAATTAGAGGCTAGGAGCATATTTGCAGGACTGCTGTGCAGCAGGAATCATCGAGAGCAATAATTTGAATAGTCAAGCATTATACAAGGGGCAAAAAAAGTGAAAATTCAAGTTCTAACACTCAGAGTTACTGATACTCCTGAGTTTAATCTCATTGTTCCCTATCTGTAAAATGGGAACAATGTAACCTCACAGCTTCTAGGGATACAGTTAAAACATTAATGGTATGAAGTACTCAGACTCATACGCGCCACAGAAAAGCACTTGAGGAAAGATGTAATTCCGCACTCGGTCTAGGATTCGAGAAGGCTGCAGTACCCCAGGCCCTAGCTTCATGCACTAAGCAATGGGGATCTTACCAGCACATCCTTATGTGCTGAATGAGGCTGAAAAGTTCAGTGGAAATAGAAAAAGGGGGATGTGATCATGTCGCTGAAGGACAACACTACACTGCAAGGAGACTGAACAACATGGCAACCTTCCCTCTGGCATTTCCTGACTTTGAAGTACTGAACTTCAAAACTTCAAATATATCTTAGTGTATTTTTTTAGTATATGATAACTGCAAGAATGCCAGAGAATGGGTGGCACTCTTCAGTTACATACAATGGAAGTAACAACTATAGCTTGTTGTGTTTTACTATTACAGGTGATCATGATTTGAGTAGGGATCTCAGAAACACCTTATGGTCATTACTTTTAAAGAGTCTGTTAAATATATAAGTCAAATTCCAAAACCAAGGGATTCCAGTAACAGCTTCGTAGCTCAGAATTACCCCACCATTAAACAACAATGTTTTATACGACATTTCAGATCAATAAAGCCCCACTCCAACAACGGAGTTAAAACTCAGATTCACTTCATGATCAATTATTTCAATGGGCTGAAAGCAGATCCTTTATCATGGCCTAAGTTACTCTATTCTGTTAGTAGTAAAAAAACCCCAAGACTCAGTTCAGTGGGGATTTATTTAAACATGCAGTCAACTGAGGATTAGGACTGAAGATTAGGACTGAGGATGAGTGTACTAGATACCTTTTAACTTCTTAATTTATTTTTCCAATCTTGAACTAACACAAAAATAAGCATGCTAAGAAAAGGGATGTGTTCATAAATTCTAACTTAAAATGCAAGCACAGCAGGAACATAACTAGAGTAAAAACTACCTCTGCAAAAAGTATGAAAAGCACAGAAAAACTAAGACTGGCATTTTCATCACTGTAGTGGGYACGCTCACTTATTTAAAAAAAGAAACAAAATCCAGGTCAGTGAAACAGAAAGTATGATCAAGAGCTGCTAGGCACCACAGATCCGTCCTGAATAAGAGACAGTATAAAGTAGTCCTGACCCAGGAGCACACCAGGAACTAAGCCGCTTGCTCATCACTTCTGCTGTGCAGGACGCGAGGTGGGGTGGAGGGACAGAAGGAGCACACTGGAGCCGTCTTTTTATGCACCGCTTACTTTCCACAGCAACCCATCACTCTTGTCTGCTGCTTTGAGAGGGACTGAGCCAAGGTTCAGCTCTCCTCTTGCTCTGGCCAAGGTTCAGCTCCTTGCGCCAGCTCATGCACCCATAGCCCACCTGTGTCTGCGTGGGGAAACAGGAGCTGCTCTCTCCTTCAGTACATGGACCATCAATGCAGAAAAACTTCCCGAGGAAATCTGGAGAAAGCCCTGAGCAACCTGGTCTGCTCTGCCTGGTGCTGTCCCACTTTGAGGAGGTTGGACCAGAGACCTCCCAGGGTCCTTTCCAACCTGAACAATCATCTGTTTTTTATGAACTAAGTGGTGGCTGCCTTGTGCTTACTTTCTTTACAGGTATATGTTAGGCAACTGGTGTCTGAAACCTATACAAATAGATAAAAGAAGTAAAGTAGGCTGAAAGAGTAATGGGGTAAAGAGCCGACAAAGCAGTCATCACAGTCATCATTTGATCATAAGCCTTCATTTGGTGTGAAGGTTGGAATATGACAGCAGACTGACAGTTAAAACTGCTTTTTGTCTCTGTCATTCTTCTTAAATACTAGTTAACAGTTACACTGCTGCTCTGACTGTCATTCAGGGCTGAACCACAAATGTCAGCTTTGGGGAAAAGGGAAATTGTACAAATATCTACCTCAGTGAGATGTGATTTATTGCAATGTATAAGAAGCTGGTCAAGCAAACAGCAAATAATGACACATGTAGATCAGCTTAAATTCCATTCCTTCGCCTTAACGAAAGCTGGGAAGAAGCATAGAAATGTGCACTGCAGCCACACAGGCCAGTGAGACAAATAAATATATAAACAAGGACTGAAATCCCAGAGACGTAAAAGCATCTGAACAACAGAACATCTTTGGAATCAACAGATGTTATTTGTACACATTCTACACATTTTGTTAAGCTGTCAGATAACTCATTTAATTAAAAGGCACCTGTATGGCAGTGTCACCAGCATGTTATGAACAGCATTTAAATTATGGCAGAACTTCAAACCGGGACTATCCACCTTAACTAAAAAGTCTGACTCCCTCAATTTTAATCCACAGGCACTTGAAGAAGTTGGCTACAGCTTCATGGCAGCCTGCCCAGGTCCTTTGCTCAATCAAGCAATAGCTGTCTTTGACCAAAAAAGAAAAAAATAGTGAACAGTATCCTTGCTGAATGTCTATTCGCATTTACTTTTAATATAGGAATAAGTAGATTACATGTGAAGACAAATKAATATTTTGGGTAACCATAACATCACAAAATTAGCAGGTTTAGTAATTCATTATTGAAGCTACCCACTTTAATTTTTCAAAAATTACCATGCAATTTATATCCATTATTTTAACTGCGTGCACATATGAACTAATGTGCTGCAGACACAATTTAGACAGGTCTGTTACACGCAGTGTACCTTAATATTATACAATAGCAGCATGTCACAGCGCCCCAGGCAAGGTCACCAGGCTGCCAGCACCGCCGCAGAACCTGGCGGAGGAATCTGTCTTCGCCAGCGAGCCTTCGTTATGCATGATTCTGCCCATAAATCTTGGCGCTCTGTGCTCCCGTATAACTCTATCTTGCATTTGCACCCTCGGCATCTCTGAGTTTAGGAAGCGTTTTACACCTGTGCACCCGGTGTCGCGCGTGCGGGGCGAAGGCGCCGCTGCCACCGCTCCCGGCTGCGACCTGCGGGCGCGCTCTGCCTGCGCCCTCCCGGGCGCCGCCTGCGGCCAGCACCGCTGCGGGGCAAGATTTGGCGAGCCGAGGCTGGGGAAGCGCCTGACACGAAACAAACCGTTTCTTCCAACGGGGGCGAGCGTCCGCCGCAGCGGGAGCCCCGCAACCCGCGCCTGCACGCGGCTCGGCGGACCGACTGAACCCCAGGCGAGCCCGGTCTCCC
>NW_020451253.1:20218-113929 GCF_003343035.1 Apteryx rowi
GAGGGAGGAAATGGCGGCCCCTGCCCTGCTGCCGGGGCCGTCACCCCGCTGCCGGCTCCTGGGCCCTGCCGGCCGCGGGGAGCTTGGGGGCTGCCGCCAGGTCACCTCACAACAACATCTCTCCCACTTCTCTTCTGCTTTCCCTGCGCTACCCCCTGGCCGCCCTGCCCCTGCTCCATCCCTTCCATGCCCGTCCTCTCATGGTCTCCTTTGCTCCAGCACTCCCTTACCCCCTCCTACAAGGTTTCAGATCTGAACTCCGGCGGTCACTTTTTACACACATTTACAGAATAAGAAAGGAATCCAAGTTCCTCCGTCCCTAACATCAGGGCTCTTACCCCATTTTGGAAACCAAGGCTGGGCCTCCACTTCCTCAGGGATCTGGGGGGTCCTGCCGTAACTATGGCTCTTTCCCTGCCCTGGCCGCCCGCAGGCTGGGTGGTTCACAGCCTCGCTGGCAGCGGGGACACTGGTAGTGGAGAAGGACAACGGGGGCTTCGTTTCACTGACTTACAGACCATAATTTATTATTATCGCAGAAGGTCTGTGGTGTGCAGTGAAGAGGCTGATGTCACTTAAAGTGAGTGCCATACACCAAAGCAGCTGAACAGCCTGGTGAAGCTGTCATCTTAAACATTATAGATATCCCCGTCTTGTTTAAATTAAAATTGAGGCTGTAATGCCAGCAATACCCATGCAAACTAAAAGCAAACAAACAGATGTATTCCATGTTACCAGTTTTAATAATGTTGCGTGCTCACTCTCTGATGTGAATTTGTAAAGAAGTTTTTTACTGTCCCTGTTCTTAAAATGCTGAAGATTCATCTTAATCTAGTACATTTTATCTGATATGGTGAAGACGATATACTTGTAAAGTACAGATCTTGTACAACAATCTTCCTTCTGCAATTTTGACCACAGTGTCCTGCAACTGAGTGGACAAACTCTTACGAAAGAAGGGACGCCTTCTGGGGCCAGATGCATCCGCGATCTGGAAGGGGGACAGCGTAACTGTGCAAATGTTTCCACATCCCACGCTCTAGAGCTGATGCTAATGGGAGGTGAGAGAGTTGCAGCTTCTTCAGTCAGCTCCCTGCACCCCCCGTCTTCTTCTGGCCTCTGCCTCGCTTTATTTAATTCTCTGCCAGCGTCGCCAATACCAGTATGTAATACGTACGATGCTTGTTTTCTGTCATGGGCTCCTGTCCATTTAGGAGCGAGACTGAAATTAGCAATTCCTTTCTGATATGGGACTGAACTGCCCTATAAAGATCAGCGGTGTCACAGTCTAGATGTGAAATTATGGCATCAGTTTTGAAGGGTATGTATCATATTGCTGTGTCATTTCCCGCAAGTATGGGTCAGCGCCAGTCAGTACTGTAACCTTCAACAGTGCTCTTCTGGCAGCAGCATTTCAATGAGCAATATGTCTTCATTTCTTCAGTTGCTTTCTGTGATGGTCAGAAGGTACATAGTAATGCAATAACAGATATTCTCTTCCCTTTTAGACCTTTTTTTTTGCTGCAATTCTTCCAGATAATCTTTAGGATCATTTTGCTATTCAGGTTATATCAAGCTTTTCCTGTACTTTCAATTCAGTATATTGAGCCATGAAACTCATTCAGAAACACTTATTAATCTATAACATACCAAAAAAAAAAAGGGGGGGGGGGAGGAAGGAGCGGACCATTCTACAAAGGCAAGTAGCAGAGATGCAGAGGCCATAACAAGGAACATGTTAATATTAAGTTTGTGAAAAATAACTTTCCCTTAATGCATCAAAAAAAAAATTCTGTAGGAGCACAGGACTTAATCTATCAGCTTCAGAAATGTTTAAAATGTCATTTTAAGATGTTACTTTAAGTTACCCAATATGTTCCTGGCCTAACAGGTTTAATGAAAACAACCTTAACAACGCAAATCAAATTAGCAGTTAGATATTAGCAATTGGCAATATCATATTATCTCTTAGCAACCGGCGAGTCACTAAGATAAACTCCAGTGACATGGCTGTATTTGATAATCAGCAGCAGAACGGAACTGGCAAGCCCAGTCCAAACCCTGTGGCGGGCACTGACAAGAACCGGACTGGTTTCTGGTACTTGCCATTACTGTGGAAAACAAAATCCAGGAACAAGGCCAGATGCTGGATTTTTTCTCCCCACAGAAGACAGTACAATGGAGTAATGAGAATATATCCCACACAGCAACTAGCCCATTCCTGTTTTATGCCTTTAATGATAGTCAGCTGTTCAGAAGTCCAGTTGTCAAGACAGATATTTTTGGTGTATTACGCCCAATAGTAGCAGTTACAATAAAGAGTGTGCTACATAACCTGCTCAAAGAAAAGTATGTGTTAGAGACCATTCACAGGTCAAAGATGTTTCACTTCCTTTTAGGATGTTAGAAAACATGACTAAGAGGTAAAGTTTTGGACCTCCTCCACACATTTTCAGCTGTTGGTAAGSGCATAAGGAGCCAACTGATCAGTGCTCTTGTCTACAGTTTAAAACATTCTGGTATCCTGAACAAGACAGATAACATTTCTGGGGGAAAAAGAAGGAAAGAACATTTTCCACAGAAACAGCAGTTTTTCTGCTTCATACCAGTCATTCTAAAATGTTATTGTGTTCAGAATAATAAAAATACTGTACATGATAATCAGAAAAGGAGAAAATGCCCAGCTGCCCTGAAAGAAGTTGAATTGCAGTATTTGTCTTTTCTTACTGATAATAGAATACTAGCAGGAATGAAAGTGGCATTTGTCTTCCTTAAAATCTTGCAAGCATGCAAAATTTTAGGAAAAAAATCTAAACTAATTATACTCATGCTCTAATGCCATTGTGGCACAAAAGTCTGATGTTCTAATTATATATTTAGCAATTTATAGTTCCTCCCAATCACCATGGTAATTAAATGCCAAGTTAATTGATAGTATAGAATAATCTGGCCTCTAATTAGCACTATGTTTTTAATTTGTTACAGGTTTTATTATGTAGCCCAATCTAGTCCTAATAMAGTCATTGTAAAAACTCCCATGCTTTTGATAAGAAGAGAAGCAGGCCTAAAGAAAGAGAAAGATGGCAGCATCTTGGTTTGCCATTTGTAAATTACTGAAAAACGACAATAAAATTAAAATTGCTTTCCTTTTTTTCTTCTAATCTTTAGATACGGAGAGTCATGATTTTTTAGTAGTATAACCACTTCAACATATTTTTTTGCTTGTAGAAGAAAAAAAGAGCATATGTTTTACACAGAAAAACAGCAGAAGAGTACAGCCTTGGTTATTGTATGCTATTTAGGGGACATAAGCTCCTTACACTTGCATCTCTTAAAAAGAAATAATAAAACAACAGAGGAAATCAATTTGCACTACAGTATCATTGATGCAATCTGATGCTAATCAGTGTAATACCAAGTTTTAGAATATGCCTAAGGCTTCAGGAGCTGTGTCTAAATTAATGAAGCTTCCTGATGTTGCTTTTACAGTTTCAAATAATAGCTCAGACAGCCTAGATATAAATACATCAAGTAATACTTATAACTTTGGCAATGATCTTTATCTCTTTGGGGGTCCTAAAGCTCGGAATTTGTTCTCTTTCAGAGGCCAAATGTCCTGAGTCTGATGTTCTCTTTCACCATTTGAAAGCAGGGAAAATTTGTAAGTCTGGGACACCACTGGAAGGGAAGAAAGGATTTGAGGTTTTCACAGTTACTTGGTTCCTAACGGCAGAGTGAAGTGAATTGCATACTAATTCTGTGTTTTGAAGTTATGTGAAAAGTGCCAAGGGCATATGGGTAGGTGCCCTCTTTTACATCTAAGTAAACAAACAAACAATTTAGAGAGAGTAAAATAAGAACCATTGTGAACGAGGACAAAATGTCCCAGCTTGTTCCCTGGCATGCTCTTCTTGCTTGTTATTTACATATGCAAATTATCATCATTTTAAGGTACCTTTTATGGTGATCAGTTATAAAACAGCATCACTCTTTCCTTTCTGATCAAGCGATTGGCACCTATCAGTCCATCCTTTTCCATTTCAGCTTTATAAAGCTCTAAAAAAGGGTCACTCCACATTTTGCCAGCAGCAGAGTACTGAAAACCCTTCTCATGCTGTCTTGCATTAGTTGGGGGCCAAACTTTTTCAGTTTTGTTCACAGTGATTAACGCTGAAATAAATGGGGCTTCTTGCAGTATGCCATGTGAAAAGGCTCTGATTATGCTCAGATACAGTGTACAGTAACAAAGTATCTGCTGTTTTACAGTACTCCATCTCCCTTTCTGAAACTGGGAAAGGGGGGAGAGAGGGCAGAAATAAAGCTTTTCTTCTGTTCATATGACAGAGGATGGTATATTATTATTAATAATAAACTGCATTATCAAAGCACCTGGAACCAGAAACTGGATGGAGCAAAAGTATAATCTGTGCCCTTAGGAGTTTACACACTAAATATAAAACAAGATGCCAGTGGAGAAAAACAGCTAATTGGGGTAGGAAGGGTGGAGCACAAGAGAACAATAAAACCATATTGGCCAGTCTAATAACTAATGGTGTTAACACACAAGAATTATTTTTTGGAGGTGCTGACGCAAAAGAGAGTTAGCAAGAGGGTCTCAAAGGAGGTTAATGTGATATCCTCATATATTGAGAGGATCACCTCCCAAGAGTGTTGGGCAGTTTTAGGGAAAGCATGCAAATTTGTATTTGAAAATTTAACAAGTAGGCAATGAAGACCGGCATCCTGTACAAAAGGTCCGTGGGAGTCAAACTTTTAATGTTGAATAAATGATAGATAGGTAGGGAAAGGGCCTTCAGCATTAAGCTATTAGCCTCCACTTGATGCAACAGAAAGGGAGATTAACAGAATCAAAATTTACTGAGAGAAAATTTATGTTTTTCTGGCAAATAACTGCCATTTTCCTGATTTTACCATGGAACAGGATTTCCACATTCTGGTCAAGTTTAACTTGGACTTTTCTCCACGTCTTACACCCCAGTTGTATCTAGTTCTTACAGATTCTTTTTGAATAACACCTCTAAGATATATACTTCTTTTATTTTGTCTCCTTAACTGAGCCTAAGCTGTAATGGGAGAATGGTGAATTCCAGGTGAAGGCCCTATGTGACAGGTAGGAGAATGGTCTTTTCTAGGAGAGATGTGAAAAGGGGGATAGGGAGGTAATTGTAGCACAACTTGTCACTGGCTGAATTACTGTCTAAGTAAACAGAGCATGTTTAGTGAATGGTGGAGGACAAAGCTTATACTTAAGCTGAAATTTTCTCTGAAGAATTGTAGCCACAGAAACCTTTGCACATCTCTCTGATAACAGAGGAAAAGAATGGACAGAATAAACCACGTGCCAATAACATTCCACTTCCTCTGGTAAGATGATCTCTGGATATCTTTAAAATACAGTGTGTTTCAGGTATAAAAGCTTRGGATGGGCAAAGCTGGTCACTGTTAAAATAGTCTATCCTTCAATGATTAAGCAACTGTGTGGAAAAGTGGGACACATTTTATGTTTGCAGATACAGGGTTTTTTTACTGGAGCAGAGCTTGAATTTTGAGGTGATTAATATCCTTGAAAAAGTGAACAGCTATGCTGAAACAAGAAGTGTCTCAGCACAGAAAGTTGCCCCTGTTCTTCTCATTCCAGCTTCTGGTGTCTGATTTCTTTTTTCTTTTTTTAGTTGCTTAATAAAAATATGTTATTCTAAATTACATCTTTCTTTGCTCTCAAAGTACTCATTTCCTTAATACCATATTGGGACCTTGTCTAAACTAGGATTTTTTTCCCTCAAACTTCCAACTGTTATTATCATCACAGTAGCAGTAATGGGAACATTTGGATAAACAAAAAGTTAAAGTGGCAATTTAGCACATGCCGTGTCTGGATGCTGGTTCAGAGACCTGGGAGCTTGTTCTTTTTTTTTTTAATAACTCTCCTGGATTACATGGAAAACATGACCAGTCTTGACAACAGGTTCTAACAACAGTGAAGCTGAATTGTTGCCAAAAACACTTTAATTGTAAGAGTAAGAACTTTTTTCAGATATGCAAACGCACATGTGTGCACACACTTTCCCAGTAATCAGGCTACTGACTGATGGAGTATCTTGCCAAATACCAATATATTGCAAGCTGTGGATTTTTACAAGCTTCCTTCATGACTTATTGCCCAGCTATTTTTTTTAACTTATTTAACAGATTAAAAAAAAATTTAATAGAACTGAAATGCAGCCATTTCTGCAACATAGCAGTTGTGTAACAGTGCAGAGCAATGCTGCTAACATTTTTGGACAGGAAATAAAGAATGTTGTGTCCCATTGCAGTAGCGGATAGAATTTCAGGGAGGCAAATTGTAAYGACCAGAATCAAAATTTGGCTGAGGCCCAAGTTAACCTCTATTAGCCTAAACAGTTCTACTGGATCTTTAATGATTGCGTTAAGGGTGATTTTAAATTTCACCTGTGCTACCACGGCAAAGAAGGGCCAAACAGCTACTAACCATATTGACTGAGTCTTACTCAAAGTGAAGGGTGGTGGCTATTGAACTGTAAGGCTCATTTCCCACACTCCCATTCTGAAGGTTTCCCAGCTAGATTTGGAGTCCGTCTAAGCCCCCTCCAACACCAAGTTCTGGCTTTACAGAACTGTGTTTTAGCAGACTAAGTGATACCACAGCTCCTGCTAGTATAAGGGAGCTTGAGGTTAGGAAGAATGCTTGTTTCATGAAATTTAACATATCTGGCTATTCCCACTGAGAAGCAGGATATTCATGCTGTGAAGAAGGGGCTGGACTAGTTGGATCTACAGTTCTTTCTATCCAAAAGTGTCCCTGCTTCTGTGAGAACATTTTGGTAGCATCAGGAGCACCTGTATCCCATTAACTCCAAAAGCATTTCAGTGTTTACAGTAACCAGGAAATGTCAATGCCTGTGTTATATTAACAAGTCAGCAGTAACAACTGGAGTTTCATTTTTTAGGGCTGAGCAGAGAACAGTTTACTGTGACTCACTGAGACTTTTACTTTTTCAGTTGAATCACCAACAAGCCTGTAGTACTGTCCTTCAAACTACAGGAGAAAGTTTTTGGGGAAAAAAGAGTTACCAAAAAAAGTCCAATATTCATTTAGTATTGGCTTCATGTGATCAACTAGGCAAAAGCATAAATAGCTATAAACTGAAAGTGTAGAAAATATTTGTGACACTAAATCTGTGACTTCTTCACCTTTGTTTTGTTTATGTTCTTTCTACCTTTTGTTTTGGTTGAGGCGTTCAAAAACAGTTCATAATGGTGTAATTTCATTCAAGATTTAATATCTTGAAAACAAAGCTATGTTACATTTGTATATGGACAGTATTACATATATGAAAAGAGAGAGGTAAGCTGTAGTATGTGTCATTGTATTCTAGTTTTTACAAGAGTACCGGTGTGCTGCTGTGTAATGATGGTCTATGGAAAAGGATTCCACTGAGAGAAATGAAACAGTCCACCACTCACACCATAACTTCTTGTGGTCTACTAGATAGACTCATGTCTTCTGCATGTACAAGGCAAAAAATCTACGTTATGTACATAACAAAAAAAAAAAATCTACGTTTGCTTTTTACAGAACTGAATTTGTAATAGTGACATTAAATTACTATTACATCAATAGTAACATCAAACTCCATGGGAGAAAGCTAGAAAATATAAGGTATTTTTCTTTTGGGGTTGAAAATGATACTTTGTAAAGCAACTTAAAAATTCCCAAGAAAAGCAAGGGCAGGGACCAGTCTGTAGTTGGCCCAGTGTACCAAAGGCAAACTGGCAGAGAGAGTGCAAGGAAGCGTCCCCCCTGCAGCTGCTGCTGCATGCAGAGGTGGCACCTGAATGATGACCGAGGTCACGGCCACTGCTGTCTACCAATAATGCCACCGCTCTGTTTCCAGAAAGACTCTTTTTTTTACTATTATTTAATATTACTTGAAAAGTTGATTCCAGGAAAAAAAGAGCAGGCTTCACTTCTCCCTTGTGCTCCCTTGGAGCACTATGTCCAAGCTGGCCTGGCAGCTCCTCTTAGTATTGAGATACACTTTTTTGACACTCCACATACAGAGTTCCTATTGACATCAGTTAAGTGCGCTACAAATGTAGATACACATTCAGGACCAGGACCATGCCTCTAGAAGGCAGGAAAAAGTTGGAATTTTACTTATATGTATTACTGGTTCCAAAGCTCGTTTTCAGTGTTGTAATAGTTTCTAGTGAAATTGGTTTCTATGAATGATGTCAGAACATCTTTATCATGCTGCAGATACAGATGTTGTTCATATTGGTTACTTTTACTACTGTCACACAGACTCACTTCAATAGCTTTTTTGTCATTTTGTGCTGATGTAAATTGGTTCAGTAGTAATTACCTGAGATTGTTCTACATTTCACTGAATTTTTTTGAATCATTTACATTAGAAAAACACATGTAGCTTTCTTGGAGAGTAAGTGCTAAATGGATTATAACTTAGCAGGATCTAACTTAGTGTTCGTTTTAAAGAGGGAAGGTGAGTTAATTCGCTAACAGAGAGAATACGTATACTAAGTAGTCCTTGATGTTAATTTGACCAGAATTATCAGGTATGTAGTTTCGAGGTTCAGGCCTTAAATATATTTTAGTGTATGTCACTGCTAAAGGGAAAAAAGCGTAAGATGTAAATATGAAAACCATACACTAGTCTTATGGCCTCAGATTGGAGGCCGTACCAAATTTCTATTCTGAAATGTGGCTAAATGGTTTTGCAGAGATCTGAAGTAGTTTATTGCTGTCAGTTAAGTCATAAGGAATACTGTTTCAACTGGAAAACCTCATCCTCCCTTAGGACTCAAATACATTTGGATTTATCCTCCTCCCTCCTGTCCTATAGGTCATCATTTATAGCTGGGCAAGGTAAATGCAAAATGGGTTTTATGCACTGCTAAAAAGGAACAGTAGCATCTTACTTTAGTTTGTATAGCTAGAAACTACATTTTTACTGTAGAAGCGATGAAACTCAAGGTTTTCATCATTATCGCTAGGGTCAGCTTCGTACACGAACCTCTCCAATCATTCTTCAACTCCGCCCCCCCCCCTCCAATTTCGACCAAGCACTGAGCACTAATGACAGCCTTACATTAATGGTGAAATTCTTGACTTACTTAAGTAATAATTATCAAAATTCCAATATGCTTCACTGAAAGATTTAATCCAGTTTGTGTACTTGCTTTTCCCTGTTCTCTCTTATGGTGCTTTTCAAGAATATGTGAACATAAAGCCTCCAGTTTCTTGCTGATTTGATGACACTCAACTGGGGGAACAGGTTCCAGCACATTAGGGTGCTACTTGTTYTGCATCTTTTTCAGTGGATGTCCCTGTGACTTAAAGGTGAGTAGTAATTTACTGTCACAACATTTTTTTATTAGTTCTTTAAGTAAAATAATTACATCTTCCCTGTATATCATTCTTTACTGCCTTCTCTGAATGTTTCTTTTTGTAGATAGTTTTGTAAGGTTGACAATGTTGAAAGTCACTGTGATATAGTTGCCTGAATTTATATGATGGCATTATAATAATATCAACACTGTTCTTTATGGTTTATATAAACTAGCATTCTATTTGCTTTCA
Source organism: Apteryx rowi (assembly GCF_003343035.1). Lineage (NCBI taxonomy): Eukaryota > Metazoa > Chordata > Aves > Apterygiformes > Apterygidae > Apteryx > Apteryx rowi. The sequence goes on from NW_020451253.1 coordinate 29,862, forward strand.
TGACTAGTGCTGCAAATTGAACAGCTGTTTTCACTGAGCTGTTTTAATTAAGCTGTCCATAATGTTGCCTAGATATTTTTCTGAACTGGTAACACTTCATTAAGAATGCAGTATCAATGAATGGTTCAGATCATTCCTGAACATTACCTCACGCTTAGGTAAATTGAAATCCCATCTGCTTTGAGGTTGTCAAATCACCTTGCTTCGGTGATTTGAATTTGATTCTCAGAAATCTTTCTAATCTTTAGAACCCTTTGGAAATCTTGAGTTCACTATAGATTTTGCCATCTGTTCACTCACTTGTCAAGATAATGAAGCTTTAAATGATACTTGTCTTGGTCAAAGTCTTTTAGGCAACCCATTATTAGCCTTTCTTCATTCTGAAAATTGACAAGTTTTATTTGGGGGTTTATGAGCTATTTTGTAAAGTATATGTTCTATGACCAAAATTTTCTTCCCACGCTTCAATTTCTCAGGTTCTTTCCTGTCTGTTTTGAAGATTTCTGGAACACTAGTTTGGAAAGCCCAGATAAGATTTATCTCTTCCTGTTTTTCCAGCAAGAGCAGGGTTCTTTTCCTTTTACAGAGCAATACTGGATCCTACATCTGTATTCTCATCTCATTCGCTATAACTTGCTTTGTTTCTTTCAGAAACATATATGATAATTACTATGATAGGCTGCAATTACTTTTGCTGCCCACAGTGACTTCTTTTCATCTTTAAATATGGGTATCATTCTCATTGCCTAGGACAGCTGAACTGATGAGCGTATTATTTAAAAAGCTTATTCCAACACTTTCTCTTTTGACAGCTCAATTTCTGACAGTGTTTCATCTCTTATTTGCAAAAAGGACTCCAGAATGCTGTCATCTCTGGCTGTTAAGTCTGGAAGTACTCTGACTAGGCACCAAAAAAAATCATGATCTTAAAAACTGCTTCTCTAAGTTGGATTCTTACTCCTCAAGTCACTGTCTGATTTTCAAAAGTGCTTATCACTCATCAGCTACTTCTGAAGTCCTTTCTGAAAATCAGACCATTTATTTAAGGGAATAAACAGGAATCTAGAACTTCAACTTTTAGTCCCCATTTTTAAAGCTTGCTTTCTTAGTATCAGGTCAGTTGACTAATCCTCAGTCAATCAATAAAACATCACCCATGGGTGATGTCGGAAGTCATGATAAGTCCATTAACCAGCAGAACACACATTTAACCAAGAAAAAAAGAGGACTGAAGAGTCCTGGACTGAAGAGGTATGGGGCAGAGGTAACAGGAAAGGCAAATGGAAAGGAAGGAAGGAAGGAAGAAAAACCATCTTAAGGCATCATGAGCAGAAGAGGAGTAACCAGACTATGCAGTGACAGTGTGTTTAAAAGGAAACTGAATAGTGAATGGAAATGACAAGGGGGAAAACTATAACTGGAGGATGCAAAGAAGGAAATAGAAAATGAACAGATATAGAGGAGTCTGGAAGATTATAATGGACAAAAATGATACTTAAGTAGGAAGTGGTGTGGAGAACTGCATGGCAATGAACAGAGTGCTTTGGATACACTGTTGGCTGTCCTGCAAGTCCAATTTAACTGAATTAACTGAGTTATATGTAATTTTAAAATGGTTGTTATTATACTTTGTACCTTAATTTAATCTGTGAATCAGAAATACTAAGAAATTTTCAAAAGCAATAGGTGTAAGATTCATATCCCTTAATTCTAGGCACTAATTGTTCAAAGAGAAAAGGAAGAAGGTGGGAGGAAGGGAGGGAGAGGGATGTCTCTCAGAGGGTGACTTATTCCACCCAAAGACAGCTGCTTAGAAGAGGTGCTAGAGAAGATCTGCAGAGGAGGACTTGCTACAGCTGAAGAAGATGTTACCTTCTGAAAATGCCCCTCTCTCCCCATTGACAGCAAAAGTACCTAGAAGATCACCTCAGACTTTAGTTAAAGCTGGAGGGATGAATTCCCATCTCATATGTTCCATTCCCTGTGGAACTTTCATGGGATTTCAGTATTTAACCATTCTAGGCTTATTTGAAAATCTCAGCTGGAATATGTTTCAGTTTCACTTTCTTTATTTTTTTTTAAAGTCTCTAACAGATTTAACAGCACATTCCTAATGATTCTCAATAGAATTTGTGCTCTGAAATCCTATAACTTATTTCCCCTTTGAGTTTTTTTAACACACGCTACTTTTTGAAGTGGAGACATTGGAATGATTTTGCTGTTGAATAACAACTTTTCTCTTGCAGCACCAGCTGTAAAACACGAACACCTTGTTGGATCACACTCCAGAAATCTGAAATGGGAATCCTGCCAAAGCTCAGGGTTTCCTTCTTGTTTTGACTGCCACACTGCTCTTGATTCTGTTAGTAGCACATTCTTACCACTTCTGTTTTTCAGACACCTAAGGCCAAACTCATTCCTAGTGTAACTCCACTGAACTCAATGGAGCTGCAACAGAAGGGAATTTGTCCCAGTATGTCTGTAAATTAACCAGTCATTTAAGTTGGAGAGTGTCATTGATAAGCAATAATAGCATGGGAGTGGTGAAAGGAAGATATCTCTAGTTAGTTTTGGACACTTGACACTAACTCCATTGTCAGATAAGTCTTACTGACTGTGGGAAAGGTTGACTGGGAAAAATCACACTAGCAGCCTGCTAACCTTAGGAAGAAGACAGATCTGGAATGCAGAGGAAATCTTGACATTATCTGTTCCCCCAACCCCTACCAGCCAGGCAATCCAAATAACTAGCTGAGTATCAGCTGCCTCTGTTCCTGGGCCAAACAAATGTTTTGTTTTGTTTTGTTTTCTTGACAGAGTTTTTTGCTCACTTTTTGGAGCAGGAGAGGAGGGAAAGAGAAGAGTCCAAAGTGTGCATGGGGAGTGTTTCCTGCCAAAAAACAGGAGCAGCTTTTCTGTATCATCTAAAAGAATAATCATGAAATAAGCTCAACACAGAGTGACTCTGCAGTTTCCAAGGACAGCAGTACATACACAACAACCCAGCAGCTCTACGCAACAGAGCTACAGAATTTTACGGTACCACTTGGCCCCTGTTGACATTGTCAATGACAGTTTACCACAGACTTTGGGGAAAGAAGAATCAAGACCAAGGGAACAAAACTGCTGGAAAGGAAAACATTTTTCATGTATCCACCCAAACTGTACATAAAGTAAAGCCCTTGCAAATGAACACCTGAAGATTAAACATATTTCCTCCCCACTGATCAAAAGACATGGGGTCTAATCAAGACCTGAGGAAGCACTAACATTACACTCACATCAATGTTCCGTACACACATCATAGCAACTTAGTGTCGTTCATATATTTCTGTATACATTCAATTACTTACCCACACGTAACTTAATACGTATTTTTGACCTCTGAATATTGTCCATATTTGGATGTTGTTACGCTTCCAAAATTCCAAGGCCGTATGACCATAGAAAAGGAGCACAGCAACAAAGGCAACAAATGAAAAGGTGCACTTTAAAATACGTTACTGAATGTTTTAACTGAGTTCTCTGATACTTCATCCAGCCATTGAACATAGTGCATCAGTTTTGTCTGTCTTATAAATAGGTGAAAATATAGCAGGGGGAGTTTAAATTTAAAGAAGTTTTAACTTCAGAAGTTTGCATTACATTTCACCATCGGTATCAAAGGAGAGTGCAGAGCGCTCTGAATCCAAGAGGTAGAGAAAGTGTTGTTGAGCAAACAAGAAGGGAAAGAGGGTGAAAAGTAGGACTAACTTTATGCACTTCGTTTGTAAAACAAACAGATGCCTACAGCAGCAGTCTTCTAGCGATGTCAAAATACCTATGGTCTTGTGCCCGTTTTGCCTACTAATACACCCTGGACAACAAAAACTAGTGTTTCCTCTTGATGGAGGCCTGGCATGGATAGTAAGGCAACTACTGCTGGGAAAGGCTGTAAGGAAGAATAATCAGTCTTGGGATGCTGTAATTTTTCCTTTCCACATTCCCTTTCCACTCCCTTGGGAAGTAAAAACTGTAAAAACAGTTCTCTGTTTTTTCCATCCCAGATCCTTCTTTCTTTGGCAGAAGTGGTCCACCAACATCCTGGGCCTTAGGCCCTCATTTTTTGATTTTTCCATACTAAGAAGCCTTAATCTGCTGCTGGCTGAGACAACGCTAACAGTTCGGATGAGCGTGCTGGCACGTAGATACAGAGGCTTGCTGTGTAACCCTAGTGCTAACATAGGTCTTCCTGGCGCTGAGCTCCGCATGGACAAAGGGCACAGCAAAACACTCCCGCTGACCTGTACGCCAGTTGGCTCCATGAAACAAAGTCTGTGAAAATAAGCTCTCTACAAATGATTAAAGTGTTGAATTGCAAACAAATGTAAATGTTTTAACAGTCACCTTTTTATATGAAAAATGTTAATGACAATATAAGGCTATAAAGGTTTGCGAGGCAAGGACTCTTATTATGCCTGTACAGTGCTTAAGTTGAAAAGGACGCTCCTCCATGTCTGAGGCCCATTGTTACTACCTCAGTACAAAGAATTTAAAAATAATAAATGACTAAATTAGCAATCTAGGTAAGTTTTAGTTTTAAGACTTTGCTAAAAGAACCATGCGTATTTTATGAAAGGGAAAGCTCCTGAGCTTCACATTTCCTCAGGTATTTAGAGGAGTTATTCTATTCTGAAATAGTGTGAAAAGTGGAGGGTTTTTTTTCTTTACAGATATAAATGGATCATTAAGAAACTAATCCTACCTACCAAGCTGCCAGTGACTGCAATGGGCACAAAATTAGGCTGTACAGAGGAGGAATCCTTAATATTCTAAAAGAAAAAATGGCAAGATTCTATTCTAGAACCTGCTTACTTTTCGGAATTAAGGTGATTTTTTAAAGAAATTGATAATTATGAACTTGAAAACCATTCACCCAATCTAATAACTTCAGTGATAATTACAGATAGACATTTTCCTATCTTCTAAAAAGCAAGCATTATTTCACTGACAAGTATTATCCTAACGTTAACTGCATATCGCATGTAATCACATATTGCAGTAAGGATTAAGTAAGGAGAAATCCTTACAGCCCTGGTGAGCTATGAATTCCAGAAAATGACAGTTATAACTAGGCAATATACAATGATAACTTTAACTGTCAACATATACAGATGGGGTAATTCAAAAAATATAATCAGTCATAGCTTGTGAAAGAACTGAATTTTTAATCAAATTTGCCTAACGATAAATTCATTATTCCCTTAAATTTCCACCTAGAAGTCATACAAACTACATTTCAAACCTTACATACTTCACAGTGTATCCTTCATACTCATCAATTTGTAACTGATAGTAAAAACCTGCAATGGCAGTCAGGTATACCTATGCCTTGTACAGAGTGTGCTGGGAAATTTGCTGTTTAATCATATAGCTTAATTTTAAACCATGATTAAATTGGTGCCTCGGTCAACTCTGGTGTAAAACCATTAGTTTTCATAGAAATTACACCGGGGAAAATTTGTCCTTTTGCTTTAAAACAAACTTTCCTGACATACATACTAGCCTTATATAACAGCCTTTTTGGGAACTGAGAAATATTCAGGGTAGGTATGTACCTAATATAAACAAATTTCAAACAAAAGCTTCAAGTCATCTATGTTCTCAGATCCCATGTAAAAAAAACCACTTCACCAAGAATAGAATGAATAGCAATTTCAGATCCACTTAATAATATCCATATACAAGCCAACCTTTTTGCCAGCTGTTTTCTTGAACTTGATTTTCTTACTGCTCTGCCTTCATAGAGACACAGAGCCAAATTTCTAACTGACAAATGCCATTATATTCATGGAATTGCACATGGGATGGCTTTGGCACATCTTTTCTGTTTTGTACGCAGCTCCAGCCTCCTGCTATTGCTGCACTTCAGCAGCTGCACTTCAGTGGTTTGACAGCATGGTGGAGATTACTAATTTGTTATTGCCTTGTGCTGAGCGCTCAATAAATGCGCACCTGTAAGCACATTTCTATCATAGCAACTTGCTGGCCTGGATGGAATCTAATGCAGAGAACAGGAAGGGCAGAGACTGGATGATTTTCAGTTTAAAAGCTTGCTAAAGCAACTCTCTGATTTCTTAGGATGGTGCCTCTGTGATTGAGATTAACACTACATAGCTCTTGGTCCTCCTCTGGTGGTCCCATCATATTTAGGGAGAGGCTTATACAGTGATTACTTCCTTCAAGTTACTGTGGTTCTTACTCAAGTTCAAGGTGTTGAGGCTCATACCTAAAGATCCTGGGTTCAATCCTAACCCCAGAAACAGTCAAGGGTTTCATTACACTGATATTCATAAAAGTGGAAATTGGTATCACTGACCACAGCCAGCCACAGAATCACAGAACGGTTGAGGTTGGAAGGGACCTTTGGGGATCATCTAGTTCAACTCCCCTGCTCAAGCAGGGTCACCTAGAGCACGTTGCACAGGACCCTGTCCAGATGGCTTCTGAATATCTCCAAGGAAAGAGACTCCACAACCTCTCCGGGTAACTTGTTCCAGTGCTCAGTCACCCTCACAGAAAATAAGTTTTTCCTCATGTTGAGACGGAACTTCCTGTGTTTCAGTTTGTGCCCGTTGCCTCGCGTCCTGTCGCTGGGCACCACTGAGAAGAGTCTGGTCCCATCCTCTTTTCTCTCTCCCTTCAGATATTGAAATGCATTGACAAGATCCCCCCTCAGTCTTCTCTTCTCCAGGCTGAACAGGCCCAGCTCTCTCAGCCTTTCCTCAGAGATGATGAGAGATGCTCCAGTCCCTTAATTATCTTAGCGGCCCTTCGCTGGACTTGCTCCAGTTGCTCCATCTCTCTCTTGTACTGGGGAGCCCAGCACTGGACACAGCACTCCAGGTGTGGCCTCACCAGGGCTGAGGAGAGGGGGAGGATCACCTCTCTCGACCTGCTGGCAACACTCTTCCTGATGCACCCCAGGATACCATTGGCCTTCTTGGCCACAAGAGCACATTGCTGGCTCATGGTCAACTTGTTGTCCACCAGGACCCCCAGGTCCTTCTCTGCAGAGGTGCTCTCCAGCAGGTCAGCATCCAGCAATACAGATAAAGTGTCATGTCTTTTGTGCCATGGTCATCTTCCAAGAGCAGAGGTTCCAACTGTGGCATAAAACTGTGGTATAGTCTGCTTGTGGTCCAACTAAAGGTCATATATTGCAAGAAGTCAGAAGCTAGCTGCTTCATGGGGTAGCTTTATTGCTTCAAATAGCTTACACTAAGCACATGTTTCAGCCAAAAGCATTCTTCTGTGCTTGACTGCCTGACTTACAAACAAAGAAATAATGTAAAATCCATCTTTTGTCCCAAACTTTTCAGAGAGGAGCTTCCTATCACTCAGATTTAGCACAAGAGCTCACAAGTTACTCCTTAGGGATTGATCCTAAGTAGTTACACAGCAAAACTGAACATAGAGAATTGTTATACAAGGGAAATGTTGTTTAGTGGGGAACACTAAACTTGCTGGAACTGTTACCCTTTAGAAATGCTTACTGTGAAAGCAAAAGGTTCATTCTTCCACGTGTGTTCTCTCTGAGAGCTGTAACGCTTGGTCTGCATTATAAAACACTGAAGAGTTATTTAATTGCCTATATACTCTAAAATGTCTAATCTTTAAATGTTTGAAATTATACCTTGTAAGAAATATAAGCATATTTCTTACACTACTGTTATCAGAGAGATTTGAGGGAAAGAACTACTTGAAACAGAAAACAGATATACAAGCTTCTTTTTAGTGAAAAATTTCCAGGCACTTTTGGTACATTTGGAATAAATGTTAAATAACAAAATCTGCCATCTTCCATGACTCTTGGAAAATGCCAGCTTTAAGAAAATTGGTTGCTCAGATGAGATGGAGCTAAATAGAGCTGTTTGTTCAAAACCGTTGTCACCGGTTTAGACATAGAAGAAAATGGCTCTAGAATCCTATGACTTGATGTCTGAACTTAGGTGCTTAGGAAAATAACACCCTCTAATTCCAACAGAGGTAAAACTTTAGAGCAATTTGTCAGCCTGCATTAGATCACCATTTACTGCAAGGTTCTTGTCAGTTCTTTTTAAGTCTCACAAGAAGTTACAGACCGAAGCTCATCTATCTGTTTAGTGTTCAGCTGTCTTTAGCAGTCCAAACTATAAACAAAAAAGAGTTAAAATAGGAAAAATGTTTATAATACCTTCATTCTGAAACCTCCAATATTTTGTACAATTATTGAATAGATATTGTTTTTACCATTTACCGGTGCTAGTCTTTTAAATATTTTTCTTTCTTATTAAAAATGTTGACTAAAAATCAAAGTTACAGAAAGAACTATATAGCAGTGAAACAAAGACGTTTAGAATGACACTGAGTATTAGGATAAAATGTCTTTAAACATTACTGCTTCATGGGTAAAGTTTCTTACATAAAATACAAAGTATTCCTTAATAGATCAAGCTTTTGTCTGTAATTCAAGTATTAAAACAATAAATACACATGGTTTTAATCTACACTTCTTTTTACAACAGCAATACCCTGAAATATGTATAGTAATAGTTCTCATTTTGTTCTTGCTTCTGAGAGCTGAGGATCACAGTTTGTCCTCAGCTGCTCCAACACATCAGTAAGAGCAGAGTATCAAAGGTTTTTCCTTTTTAGAAGAACAAAGTAGGGGTCTGCTCTATTGTTTCTGATTATGGATGGAACATAAGGAGGAAGAGGCAATCTCACTGCCTAACTTCAGGAGCCAAACTGAGAGGCCTAAGCCAAGCAGCTAATTTCCCCATCCTGTCTGTATAATTCATGCGGAGAATCTGGCACCTTACAAAGGTTAGAACAAATGCCAAATGAATGGACTCTGATCCACTGACTGCAGGAGAAGCAGAAACTCTACCTACTTCTAATTAGACTAATACAGAGTTTATCACTCAACAGGCCTAGGCCACCAAACAGCTGAGTTTATTCACTATTTCACTTTTATTACACCACTGCCAGGGAAAACAGCCTGTTCCTTTTTCAGTCCAAAGTAAATGTCTGCATTTAGGTGTTGTAAACACAACAAAGTGACCTCACTCTGATTTCTAGTAAACACAGAGGAACCATTTGATCAGAATGTTTTATTTTCCCCAAAACTTTAAGGTCAAGTTCTGATTTTGGGTAACTCCTGTTGTTGGAGTAATGGCAGCATAAGTCTGGAGGGCTGCCCAGGTCTCAGGAGGGCCTGCAGAACGTCTGATCTAGCTGGTGCTCCTGTAAGCGGAGGATGGGGCAGTGGCGCTCGGGTACTCATGGACACAGCCTCAGCTCCTTCTCCCACACACTTGCTAGGCAAGAGAAATCATGCCAGGTAAAAGGCTGAAAGAGATTGCTTTCTTCAGCTCCCCACAAGCAGGAGGAAATTCTGAGAGTGACATCCATATTGCTGTTCACAGTGCAATCAACTTGTAACTCCTGTCCAGGGACTGCAGCAAAGGTCAAATATAAAAGTTTATGTTTATATGACCAAGGAAACACAAAAATATGTACTCAGTGGGAACCACTGTCTATGGGTTTGATCTTGAAATGAGTGAAGCACCCGTGATTTCTAACAAGGGCCAGATGGAGCTGCAGTTCCTTCCTGCATCCCGGAATCCGTAGTTCATATAGAGCTGCTGCATAGAGCAGTTCCAGTTTCTTAAGCTATGGAGGGCTCTCCTTGCAGTCAATTAGCATTGTGCCTGGGCAAGGAGTGCAGGATCAGGCTATTTGTTAAAGCTCCAGGACCACATCTGCCTCTATTTGAATTTTGTAATTTATCAGTCAAGGATACACAATTATCCACAGAGTACTTCTGAAATGGCCAAGGTCACATGAGGATTTTATTGTATTACTGCAGTGCACCATCTTCCTTGCCAGCCCATTGCTGTTCTGCTAGAGACTACATTACTATGCATCAGCAAATACACCAGCATGCTGCTATATTTAGTGTTTCAGACATACCACTAAAATAGACGATGTGTCAGCTTTTAATCTAACTTCAAATTTTTGTCAACAAAGTAAGCTCATTTTCCTTACCAATGTTCTAGTGTGGTCTGTGTTAATCATCTTGAGCTATACGGTGCTAACTTTAAAATACATTAGGCAGCCAGAATGCTCAGGCTGAACAGAACAACTTACTAAGAGATACACTAGGAAGTATTAGGAATGCCTGCTGTCATTCAGTCAAGGTTATAGTTTGGGTAAGAACGAGAAAAAATCAGTTTCTTCTACACCAGATACATGCGTGTGCATGTACACATGCCCGTGTGCGCACACATGCACGCACACACACACACACAGATCATTTAAAGGACTATCTTGCAAAAGAGCAGGTGCTTTTAGTTGCCCATTTGAGTAACTCAGCTGCAGTCCTGGAGGGCAGAATAAAGTTGCAGGGTTTTGAAAAATTGTCTCAAGTTTCTCTACCTTCTCCTTTTTCTTTTTTTCACAATCTCTCAGTTGTACTGGGTAGTTCTGTGTATACAACATTTCTGAGGTAAGGGCCTCTTTACATATTGGAGGACAGGTTGAGATTTAGTGGGAGAAGAATAGAATTAATGTTAAGCTGGGTTTTGTTTGAAGGTCTTTAGCTCTGAAGCTTCCTGACACTATTTGAATTTTATTATCATTATTATTTTTAATGACTGTAGCATGTACAGCTATGAATCAGAGAATGATAGAAGTAAAATAAAATTAGCATAGCAAGTCAGGGCTTCTCCAGGGGACTTAACTCCAGGGGACTTTAGAGTTAAATCTAGGGGTGACTAGTTTTGCCCCTGAGTTCAGCTCTCATTTTATGATGGTGTGAGTCAACATTTATTATTGCTATCCCAATTCCTGCAGACACACAGACACAAACAAAAAAATTTTCAGAATGTGAAAACTGAACTTCAAATACGTTAAGAGATGATTTTGCCTTTTTTAAACTTGCATCCTTTGGTGGGATATGAATGGGGTTTGCCATTTCAAGTGTAGGGCACACACTTTTTAATAGTGACTCACAATAGGCTAGTTAAAAAAGTGTTTTTTTAGTGATCTCATTGTAAGAGAAGGAGTAGTTAGCCAAAGTGTGCTCTGCAGTGTAACAGCAGGCAAATTAAGAAGATCTGGGTTACAAGTCCAGAACAGGGATAACTGATGCAGATTGGTTTTGGTGTTATGTACCTGGCAATATGGGAAGAAAAGCATTGATGATGATGACTTGAACAGAGTGGTTTATTGGATAGTGATGTCATCTATTAATGACAGTGGGAATATGATCTAATGGTTAGGACCACATTATTACCATCAGGATAGCCATACTAATTCTGAAAGAAAGTATGGTTCAGTGGATGAAGCTGGCTTTTTAAAAGATCTTGATAAGGCCACAGAATAGGATATTTTATACATATTCATAAAACTTACTTATTCATATCACTGTGTACAAGGAGTAAAAGTTCTATATGGAGCATTCATGAATCATCTTCCCATCTAATACTTCCAAATGGAGCCAGCGGACAATTCGCTAACCTACAGGGTAATGGTAGGCCTGTCTAAATGAAAGCCAGCTTTACCACTCTAAGGTATATACATTCTCTCTTGTTACAGCTGTCACTTGCACTTTGCTATCTGCATCTTGAAGGACAGGCGTGCAGCTTGCTTTCGACATGACAGCAGCAATACAGTGAGTGCCTAGTATAGTGCTGAGAGCTCATCAAGCTTGCATGACACCCCATTTGCAACTTAATAACACGCTAACTTCTAATAACATAAAATTTACTTAGTAGTGTAGAATTATATACATTTCCCAGTCTTTACACATTTTCAGATTCCAAGACCTAAATTTTGATTTCTAAATAAGTGGCCTGATTTCTCAGCTGTACCAATCATTTGTACTGAAAAGAGCAGGAGTTAGCTGCAGATAATCATAACTTTGCCTCTGAAAGTAAAGCCCCAGTTTAAGTTCTTAAGGATAGTATGTTTGACCATTTATAGTAAGTTTTGTAACCCCACATTTATTTTTTGCAGTTAACCATGCTATACAAACACTTAGTCAAATTTGTAGAGAAGCCTGAACTCCAACCCCATTTTCTCTTCTGGAAGGACTAGACCTGTAACTTACTGCTGAAGTTTTTTCATAATTGTTATTGTAGGTTGGTGCAAAAGCCTGCAACTGTTATTTAGAAATGAAAACCTTACTGTGGCATATAGTATACACTTATCAGGGCCCTGAGGGCACTGCCAGTCCGAGGCCCCTATTGCAGATCAGCCCAAGACCTTCAGTCTCTGCCCTGCGATGCCGTAGCAGTGCCGGCTCCAGCCCCACCACGGCCCTGCCCCTGCCTGGCCATGGGCCCCCTGCCCCACGGGCGACTGTCTGGCCTGGCCCTGGCCCCACGGCAGTGCCTGATGCTGGGACTGGGGCTGTCCCTGCTGCCCCCTGGGGCTCCCGGCACCCTGACACTATTGAAGAAAACAGCAAGCAGAATAAATTCAATCCTGCAGAATCACATCTTACCAGTATTCAACATTATTTCCTAATGCACAGGTTTTTTAATGGTCAGAACATTATTATCTCCAATGCATGCACAGTTAAAAATACTAGTGTTACTACTTCTGGAAATAAAGCTATGAGGCCTGGCTAGCCGGTAACAGCACTTCCAAGAGCACCGGTCCTCCATCAGCGGTTTCCCTGGGGCCCTGAGCAGGGGTGTGCAGCTGCAGCTTTCCTCAGAAAGCATTTTAAGTATTCTGATTAACATATTGCAAAGCGCTCACTGCAAATCCAGGAAATGGAATCCCCAAAATATTTCATTTGTAAAAGCTAATAAAATGCAAGTAAGAGAAAGAACAACAGTCCAAAGGGGAGTGCTTTGCCCTCTCACAGACGAACACAGTTTATGTGGAGAACGACTAGAAGTCAAGGAGAACCACGCACGCGCCATCCTGGCCTGGTCAGCACAGCCTTGCTGCCCATGCCTGGGAGCATCTTCCCTTGCACGGCACGATCGCCCTGCCCTAGCTGAAGCACCACTGCAGAAGCTCCTGCTGCGCCCAAGTTAGGTGAGATGTCTCTCTCCTACCTGGTTGATAGTGTATGGTGGGGAGGGGTGTCCCACTACATTCTCCCAGTGCGCCTAAAAAGTTACTCTTTTGGGCCATGACAGTCAAGTTTGAGAGAAGAAAGAGACACCCAAACTAGAAAAAGAAAGAGGTTAGGGAAGAAAGTGAAATGACAAAATAAAAGGGAATGAGAAAGAATGAGAGGAAGTGGTAATTCAAGCAAAAAGCGGTGCAGAAAATGAAAAGAATGAGAAGAAAAGTATTGCATTCTGTATGTGACAGATATGGGCAGGAAGAGGTCTTCTTCTCACACAAGAAATCCTGAAACAGAAAAAGCTTCCTACCCAGAACACAGAGGAAAAACTCAAAAATGTTTGTGAACTGAAAATCTGGAAGGATGCCTCCCTCGCCCATCTACAACACAGATATAGCTAGTTGCATAGTTTCAATAATGTTTTGGATTTTAATCATTCCTTTTCTTTCTTTCTTTTTTTTTAACCATGACATAAGTTAATTTTCAAAGCCAAAAGTTTTAAAAATAAAAATCAAAACTTTTCATTTTGAAAACTGTTAGAAAATCTCAGGTCAAGAATTACACACCTATTTTACAGAAATGATTTGAAATACAAATTAATGGACGGCAACCTTTTCCTATAAAATGCTTCAGTTTTAACAAATTGGCATTTTCTGCCAGAAGCACTTTAATGATAAATTTATGACCAGCTCTATCATACAATAGATTTCCATGATTAAAGTTCCACCTCAGTGACCAAACTGCATCTGAAAAGTCACCTGTCATTCTTCTTTCATGCCTGCAAACATCAAATTTTCAACCRTCATGTTCTGTCAGATGGGTGCTAAACTTTATTTCTCTTTCAGTACCAAAATTTATGTTATCATAAAAGAAAAAATTCAAAAATTTATCATAGTCAAAAATGGGAGTGCTGTTAAAATAATCAATTTTCTTTAAAATTTATGTGCCATTGATGTGTTTTCCTTTTCTTTATAAAGCAAGCCTTCAGTGTCACATAAAGGTTTTGTTCCAAGCAGATAAAAACAATAAAAAATTTTTGCTAAATCAGTCTTGAAACTGGTGGAATACATTTAGCTTTGGAAAAGCATAGGCATATATTTCACTGGCAAACACCAACATGGAATGCACACACATATAACTGGTAAAGCAGAAAAAGTTAATGTGCACAGAACTTGAATGAAACTACTTATATTTATACTATGCTCAACAGCCTTTATATTTGACTGACATGATGTTATGTACATGAGTGCAGAAATGCCTATTGAGACCTTGGTTTTCTAAGCCAGAGTTGCTGGTGTTTTGCTAAGTCAGCATGTTTGCCAGCAGAGCCATTGAGTGGGTGACATCGGCGGCAAAAGGATTTATTCGTCTGTTCATAACAGAGTTAAGGTGGCCCTTGGAAAGAACTGAAGATGCAATTTAGAGCAGAGACAAATGCTACTTTGAGCAAGAAGAGATCACTGAGTTAGTAAACTGGTTGAAACTAGTCCTTCAGGCCAAAGAAAATGATAAGTCATTTAGGGACAAAGTGATAATTAGAACTAAGATGTCCAATTGCTTTCATTTTAATTAACACACACTGCATACACGTTGACTAACAAAAGACAAAGAGCAGTAGGAAATAGGTGGCTCCAGAAATCAGCTGCTTTATGATTTATTTAAATGGTTCTAGCTGGCAAACGTTTTTGTGGCAATGAGGATTCACTTAGACTTTGAAGGGATTTCTTTGCCAAACTGTGGGGCTGTTATTAAATTCCAGTAACCTCACACCCTAGGAAGCAATTTCTTTTCCCTGTATTTCATTATGGTACTTCATTACAATTTAGAAAGGTCATTTGACCTCAATTAAGCAAACCATTCAAGCAGTTGCTTACTCCCCATTGCGATGAATTGGACTTGCCAAATATAGGTTTAATCGCGTGTTAAATATGTTGCAGAATCAGGACCTCTGTGCACATAGCTGTCTATCCAAACCTTTCCTTAGCTCCTGGTGTGTAGCGTAAGTGGGATTCTGGGTATCTGTTTCTTTAACTCCACTTATTGCGCTGATCCTTGGTGACTCATAGCATGCCAGCTGTAAATAAATAATTTCCCCATAATAGTCAAGCAAGCAAATGCCATTAATATTGACAGTCACATTAACTGGCTAGTGGTCTCATAAAATGACTAATAAATTATTTTCTCGCTGTGACTCTGTTACTGGGGACAAGATCTGGGAGGTGTTGACATTTGTTGCACAGTGTGCCTGTGTAACGACCCGCTACCCAGCCTCCATTTGTGTGAGGACAGTAAGTCACTCTAAGTACACCTTATTTCAATACACCTCAAGCCCGCCAATGCTATTCATAACATTTAGTTCCACTCTGACACTAATAACCAGAAATACTTCATTTTAGCCTTATTATTTCAGAATTCACTTTGCAAGGTGTAAGTCAAAAGTTGCTGAATTACCAGCTTTCCAAAGAACCAAGTAAATCACATACCACTACTTTATGAACAAAAGTACAAAAGTGTTCACAGCAACTGCACCAAATAAGTAAAACTCAGAATACCAGTGATTCCTATGGGCACACCATCAAACTATACATCTTAGACAATTCATCAAGAAACTTTTGAGAAGTAATGCAGTGTCTTACCTGCTTTTTCTTTGCATAGCTTCTGAAGCAGCACCTGTAAGAAATAAAGCAATTTTTGTTTAAAAATTATAGATTCTCTCTTCAAATAAGTTCCACATATTGGAGTGACAACAAATGTAGCTCTTAAACATCATCACCACCTTACTAAGGTCATAAAATAAAGCTCATCATTAAAGATCACTGGGGACTAGACAAGCATCATGGGGAATATCTAGCTTTGCTTGCTAAGGACAACCTTGTGCCTGTCCCCAAACTAGACACTTTGCAGATAGTGAGCTTGTGAGCAGTCTCTGGCGCAAGCAGAGCACCCACTACCAAACACATGAGATTCGGCTTGCTGGAATGAGCCCGTAAGAGCCTTGTGCTGGTGGCTTTTGGGCCAGCATGCAGGCTGCCCAAGAGGCACATGTGTGGGCAGTTGTGCTGACAGCTGGGAAACAGAGCATGCGGGGATTATAGCTGCTCACAGTCATACAGAGAGGCTACTTGTTTGAATTATTTATTGGCAAGCAAGAGAGCTTACTGCCTGAGGGATGTGGCCAAACTGACTTTCAGTGTTCCATCCTTAATATTTTTCATCTCCCTGATTCAGGTCTGCCATGCTAAATGAAAGTGGTACCATTAAAGTCATACTTGGATGCCTCTCTTGGTCCATTACTTTCCTCTTGAATAGTTTTCCCCCAATCAGGAGGTTGTCCTCACTCTGTAAGCCTGTGATTAAATGCTTATCACCCGTTCTCTTTCAGTGTGATGGATATATCTCAGATCTCTCTGAAGAATGCAGCCTGTAAATGAAGCTCATATAATAAAATGTGTCAGCTTGCACCCAATCTTTTCTTGAATTAAACAGAAGGCTGAAATGACTCTTCCAGGCAGCAGTGAGTTTACAGGTGTGAACTGTACGGAACCTGCAGCCAGCTGAAAAGGCAGCCACTCCTGTGTCTTGCAAAGACACATTTCCTGGTCCTGTTATATACTAGTCCCCATATGGACAACCATCTGCACCTTTCTGTCAGATACATTGAACACTCCATTATCTTTTCAGTAAATATTGCCTTTCCAGCTTTGGAAAGACCCTCTCTATAAAAACATACTTTTTATTTACTTTTTATTTAGTGGAGAATTTTACTAAAATATTGAAAAATTCTTCCTCTAAGCAAAAAAACAGACTTGCATCAGCATCTCTCTTAACAGTAGGAAAAACACAGCCAGTCTAGGTGGATTAGGCTGCAGTTTTCCCTTCTGCAAGGCAATTTCATTCTAAATGAGCCTCTTACTCAGTTTGAAGGTTTCTCTCCTTGAAAGCAGCAGCTGAAGTTAGTCTGGATTTAGCCAGCAGGGACCAAGTGACCTGGTCACTGCTAGGTCAGAAAAAGCTAGTGGATGAGTCCAAATCAGGTTTTCTTAACGACCCTCTGTAGCTTGGGTTTAGCTGAGATTTGAGCCCTAGGTTCCACACACTGCTGCATGCTTGCTGGTACTGACTTTATTTGTACAGATTTCATCCAGGCTTCTTTTTGGTTTTTAATTCAGTGACAGTGTAGGATCAAATCCACACAAGGCCTGGAGCTGAGCCCCCTTTTGCCAGTGAGGGCTCTCTCTCACTACACGGCAGCAGTGCCAGGCTCTACCGTACCTGCACGTGCCCCAGTGCCAGCTCTCTTCCATCCTTCATCTCAGAGACTCCACTCGGGACAGAGAGGCTGGAGGATTTTTCTCCCCCAGAGTCTTCTATAGCCAGGAAAGGGAGAATGTAGTTTTGATTCCCACCTGGCTGAAGAGGAAATTCAACTTATTTCCAAAGTCTTTAAACATTGTCCTGTTCTGGAAAGATCAGGGAGGAAGAACTATGGGCAAAAATTTTGTCTGGCAGCATCACTTTGGGAGAGTCAGTGCTGAGGTGCTTTCCCTCAGGAGAGGGCTCTAGCAGAAGCATCTCRCTTTCTGAGAGAAGTGGAAATTCAGACACACAATGTATTGGTCCACACCAGTGTGCAGAGCTTGTGGATCACCTTTCTGAGGCAAATCCTTCTGCCCCTGCTCCACGCAGGGAGACTTGTTCTAATTCACCTTGTGGGGGAGAGCTACCTGATTTTTAGCATCGTGACACTGGAGGTGGGTGCCTAAATTGCCATTCTGAATCTTGCTATAAGCACTTCTTCAGACACACATAAATGATATACAAATCAAAATAAATATGTCAATCCTGCTTGCATAGCCAGTTTCTGTGTTCCAGTGCAGCCATAAGGGCACCAGTTACTATACAATCAAACCCTGGCTATGGGTTTGATTTTATAATAGCTTCCAAAATCTTTTTAGGATGCCACACAAAAAATATGCAAATTGTTGCTGGAACAAACCCAAGTGGCATCAGAAAGCTGCTAACTAAAAGTGATTTATGGAAATAATAATGGTAATGTACTATATAACTGATTGTATAACAAAATACATTTACTGGAGGACTAGCATCCCGTCTGAGCAACATGGCACTATCTAATCAAATATATAGAAACCATGGACCAAGAGAGTACAACTCTAGCCAAACTCTAGCAGCACCTGCTGCTCTGAATAATAAAGAAATCATTTGCCTACAACTCCAGCTGTAGCAATTTTTTAAGTGGAAGTGTCAAAAAGAAGCCAAAGACAAGTACACTGTGCTGATAAAACCATGTTTTATTTGTGTGAGTATGTAAACCATCATGCAGAAACCGGGAATTTGTTAGATAGGCACGGGGCGCAGCTGTCCCTCCTCACCATTGCTATGTCTCAACGGGCCATCCAAGTTTACCTGCGTTAGCCAAGTTACTACGCTTACCTATGCATTGGCACCCTTTGCTTTATGATCACAGCAGAATGAGCCAGTCTTGTCTGTTAGACAGGCAAAATCTACCTTCAGCCATGGTGCAACTGGTTCAAACAGACAACCTGGAATTAAGTGAAGCTCAGAGGGCTCAGCTACATCTCTAAATAAAAGAAGGCCGCTGATGAGGCCAAAGCACTATAGCTGGGTTTGTCCACACTATTTCACTGTCAGCTCGCTCCCTGGCTTTGCTATGAACTGTGCTGAAGAGCCCTCTGCAGAGTGAGCTGGCTGCTGAAAAGCCAGCCCTGAGCAGCGTGGCCGAGAGCAGATGCACGCCCGTGTCCTTGGTCAACGGACTGATTGCTGGCCCTCATTTACACTGCAGTACAGACATAGCCTCAGAGTCTGTACTATTAAATTTACAGGTCCTGTAGAGATGAACAAGTTGTATGGAGAATTTCTTAGAAATCACTACCTGAATCTGAACCATGTATAGCAAGATGAAAATAATGTCTCTGTTCAACAGATATTGAAAAACAGGCACAACTTTAAGTATGTCAGTGATCCCATTAAAGCCCCACCTTCCTCTTACAGAGCCCTGCGTATGAAGCAAAGGAGAGAAGAAAGACTGTAGATCTGTCTGGCAGAGAAAAGAGAAGATAATGCATCAGTAAAGAATCTGAAAGATTGTCCTGAAAGGTACTCTGTGTAAAAACAAATTACTCAAATGAACTGCTCATATTAAGTGGAAGTGAAGGTAGAAGCAAAACACCAGTATTATAAACTCATCAAGCAAAATAAACACATTCTTCAAAAAATTGTTTTTCCTCATGTATACATGATCTTTCGGGGTTATAAGTGATCAGGGCATGAAACTCATAAAACAACTGGATTAAATGATTTAATAATGTCCCAGTAAGCTTCTGTCACATAAAAGCTTTTTTTCTGACAAGGACAATAAATATGAAATGGTTGACTTTAACAACTTCAAAACCATTCTAATTTGCAACAGCATGGGGATTATGCAATGCCAGCCAATCCCATAATGTCATATATCACTTTCAAAAAACAAAAATGATAGTTTGGTGTCTAAAAGTCCTTTACCTTCCTCTTCTCCATCAGCTCTTCTTAGTTAGTAACTATTTTTTGCTCAAAACATAAACATTTCAAATATACCCAAATCCGTCAGTGACGTTTCAGAGTAACTGTCAAACTGCAATCATTCATTCTTAACAAATCACACCCTCAAAAGAAGAAAAAAAGTAATTAGTGTATCTGCCCAGCACGCAAATGACTCTTCCAGTGCTTAATAAAAGGCCAGAGAATTTATTCAACATAGATATGGTCTCAGTCACTGCTATCACTGCTATCAAATAAACCCTGGCATTTTGACAGGACCAATTGACATTTGATGTTAATGAAAAAGGCCTTGGATTCTGTGAGTTTATATTCTATGGGGGGGAAAATACAGCAGCACAATTCTGAAATGCAATCTTTTCTTCAGAGAAAATATGATAAATCTGGATGACTTCTTACTGATTAACTCATAAAGAAGGAAAGCACTTTGGGCTGGAAACAGTTCTGCAAAGTATAAAGACTGCAAATCCTGCTGGTTCTTAATGCCACCAATTTAATAATCTGCTAGGCTTTAATTAAAGCTATATATGGACAGTTCCAAAGGAGTAAACCAGAAATTTACATGCAAAACTCAATCACCTGATTAGCAGGTTTGTTAGATACTTCCAAAAAAGGTTAGCAGAAGAAAAGAAAATCCTGGTTACTACTTCAAAATAAAATTCTGCAAACCAGAAAGAGAAGTAAGTATAGTGATGCTCAGCAATGTGAGGATTAACTTGAAGTTGTCTGGGCCCAGCAGTGAGATCTGCAGTCTGAATTACACTTGTAAGTTCCCTAGACAGAGTTAGTCAGCTCAGAATGGCAATACTTAAGTTACCCAGTAGAAAACACTGCTGACAGTGCTATGTCTGAAATCCCATTTTGCTTCAGAGATTTGGCACCAATCTTTGTTATGGTCCTGAAACTTCTGCTGTATTTCAGTGCTTATGTTGCATCCTCAAAGGTTGACAAGTGGGCTCATAATTTTTCTTTAAAATATAGCCACTGTGGAGGTGTTTGTAGAGATCATGTTTAAAATACTGCTTGAACATTAGAGAATTCACTTAAGACATGGAAGACAGATTAAATGATCTTCTTGGTCAGGTGGGTTTCAAACTCACACCTGCTGCATCACAACAGATTAGCCTCCTCACCAGGTTAGAAAGTAGGCAGAGGTGGGAAATTTTCCATTTATTTTGCTGAAGCTGGGCTATTGCATTGCAAACTCTTTTTGACTCACGGGGTCAAAATAAGAAAGAAGGAAAGAAAAAGTAAACACCTCCCCTCTCTGTAGTCCAGCAACTCCACTTGCTCATCCACAGGGGGAAAACTTGGGTCCAGGTCCCCTTTTCTACACTGCTTAATATTTAGAATAAGAAAAGGTTATTAAGAAATCACTGTTCTCAGGATGCTTCTCATCACGATATTTTAAAGCAGTGTAAGACAATAAGAATATACACGGTGCTGATCAAAGGAATCTTGTTCCTCACATGAAAACTAGCTTCAGCGGGGCTTTTTGTTACGGAATTGGACAAGGCGCATTGCTGAACTGAAGGCCCTGAGTGCATACATGAGCACTGAGCCCCTGATCAGCCACACTGTGTAATTGCTAGGTCACTCCTAGCTCTGTTTTGAACTGCTCTTAGTAACTATCTACGAGATAAAACCTTGGCATAGTTCAAGAGATTTGGCCTTCCCAAATGTCAGGATGGAGAAGGACTCTACCAGACTTGCTCTTTGCCACCCTACACTGTCCTCCAACACTATCTCAGCACCTTTTGTACCCTTAAACACCTCCTCATGCTACACTCTACAGCGCGCTGTAGACCCTCATTTCCCATGCTAGAAACCCCCAATCTCATTGCTTGCAGCACCATTTGCACATTATTCAGGCATCAAAGAACACACACACACACACAAAATAATAATTGTGTCATGGGCCACAGGAGACCACAAAGAGCACATAGGAGACCCAGGCCCAGGGCTGTGTGGCACAGACATGGTCAGTCTCCTATATGCGGTTCCTTAGCGCTCTTTCTTGTACAGACCTGTCTTAAATAACCTGCCAATATCAAAAAAGATTTCTCTATGTCAGGTTATAGCACAGCTGTCGTAGTGACAGATGGCTACTTCAGGTAGCCACAGGTATAATGATGTGTATTTTTGAAGCTGCACAGATATGAAAGAAATAACATTATTCCAGCTATTGCAAAAAGACACGTATAGTCCAAATATGTATCAGCTTACTCACTTGAAATTAATGGGTACATGTACCCCAGCAAAGCATAGATTTGGCTTGTTTTTTATAGATGTAATAATAAAAATTAATAAAATTTAATGCCACTTCAAAGGATTTCTAAGGCTCCTTCCTTTTTCTAGCATAACTCATTGAGATGTATGCTGCGCTCTGCATCCATCTGATCTGCATTCCAGTGTGTTATCAGAAATGAACCCAACCATTTGCAAACGAGCCCAAGTCTGTAGAAGCATCGCAGACACAATGTTTGCACTGAAGTCACAGACATTTTAGACCTCTCTCACTTCATCATGTTTTCCTGAGAGCTATGTAAAGTTTCAAGTGGTTGTCAGGACAGGAGTGTAAATGAAATAAACTGGGTTTTTCTGTTGCTGGCTTGGAGAAAGTCTAATTTAGAGATTCTAATTTATTTCTTTGCCTTAAATTGGCAAAATCATGTAAGTTGTTGTCTCTTTCCTGATTTCTCTGAGGATCTTGCATATTGAGCCTTTTAATCTTGTACAAAGAAAATTGAAYTGTAATGTTTTTTGATGCTATTTTTAAAAGGAGCCTAAGGGATTTAAGCATCTAACTCCCAGAGGAATTCAAAGAACATGGAAATGCCTTTGGAAAACCCTATACTTAATACTGAGTTGTATTCTAAAAAGCTGAAATACTATAAAAATTGCTCACAGATATAAAAGCATAATGAGTCATTGGGTACAGCTTTAAAGAACATGTAATGAGCATCTGATCGTTATTTTTCTTAGTTTAATGTTTTAATTGGCAAAATAGACAGACTTGTTTTTTAAATGCATTCTTCACTCCAAATATTTCCTTCAAAATTTTACACAAAGATCAGTTCCAGTTTCAAAAGGACTGACACAGAAAGAAAGATTTATGCAGTTTTTTCTTCTATTTGCTACAATTCTATATCTGTTCTGTCCGTGTATTATTGACAGATGCCTAGAAATTAATGTGACATTTCATGTTGCTGTACCTTTTGAAGCTTTGCTCAAACAGAAACCTTGCTGAAAAGTATTTTAAAGTGGAAACTTTTGAATAATTTAGAGAAAAAATTACAATAAGTGGAGCTAGGCAATAATAAGGTTTGTAGTAATGAAAACCATTTCAACAATATTAGAAGTGAAATCAGAAAAAAAAAAGAATAAAAAAACTGAGAGTAAAGGAGCATCCATGTTAGTAACTATAGCTTATCACACTTAAAAATGTATTAGATTAATAAACCAGAGATATTTTTACTTCCAGCAATCTGATTACTAACATGATTTCAAAATGTCAAGAAATCATAGCACTGGTGGTTATACCTAAATTTTTGTTGAGGAAGATTCCCTTCCAACACTTTAGGAGCACTCATCTGCAGTGAGAATTAATGGTGTGGTTTTACAGTATTTTTTACAATGTTAAACCAGTCTAATTACTCATTTTGCTGTCAAATTGGAAGATAGCATTCCTTCCTCTAGCTCAGCTAGCCACGTCTGTTTACCTTGCACCAGCACTGGCCCTCACCTGGATGAACAGCAAGCTGATTCAGGAAACTAAAGCAGAAGAAAATAGACTTGATAAAAAAGTTTTAAAAGTTTCTGCTGTTTCATTCAGTGCTTTCATCAGGAGATCTCTGTTACAACGAACATTTCCTTTGCCTGCTATGTTGCTCTGGTATGATGCTTGATGTGAGGGTTTGTCTAGTATTCTGTAATATTGGTTCTCTGCTATCATCATTCTGCATTGCCTTTGCTTCTCGTGTGTGATTTCCTCCAAGGGATAACACGACACATTTTGCTATTCCTCCGTGGTCTTCACGGGTGGATTCTACCACATCTGTGATACTCCTGGCTCTGCCCGATCTGGCTAAGGCAGATGAATGATGCAAAACTACCGTGCAGTTAGCAGTGGCAGACCTGAAGAGGTTGCATCTGGTCTTCTAAATTCGGCCCCGATATGGCTAGTGGAAACTTGAACCTAAAATGTTTTCTATTGCATAGTGAATAGTGAAAAATCTCTTTGCTGAGAGATGCTGGCTATGCCATACAATGTATGCAGATATGTTCAGCTACCACCACAATGTTTTGTTATGGAAACAAAATGTTGTGGCTTGCAACTGACCCACACATCCTGCGGGAGGATGAGAGCAAATGATTGATAGATTCAATAGCAAAATACTGACATTATTAAAATACTTCATTTCAATAGCTATCACAGAAAAAAAATGCCTTTTTCTGTTTAAAATGTATTTACTTTAAAATTTAACTAAGCATACTACGCTAGGTAAGAAATCCACAAAAACATTTTTATCTGGTCTTAGCCTGGATATAAGTGCACATCTGTCTTTCACTTACACAAATTCTTCATAAAACTTACTACTTTTTAGTTTTAAATAGGCTTTTATAGTAGTTGATATTTTAAAATCTAATTAAAATCTAATCTGATAGTTTGGTATTGTGTTCTTACACAGTTTGTATGAGAAAACAGAAAGCAGGCAGATGCAGACAATCTCACGTGTTTAGCCAAGGGAACATCCTGAGGTACACATACCAAAGTTTGGTCTAAACAGTGTCCTGAATTTTCAGTTCACCCTCCCTAAATCCCAAAACCCGCCCTCTGCGATCATTTCCTTACAATTAAGGATACACTTCTGCCATGTTTCAGTAAATCTGCTTCTGACAGAAACAAAAATTTTCCTCTTTACTCTATACAGCACCTGGAAATAAAAAATGTTCTATTTATGATGTTTTTTACCCATGCATGTCCCAGGAACCTTGATGTAAACATGCATATGAATACACTGCATTATTCCCCAGAATAGTTTTTTTGAGCTCTTGACTCTGCAGCAGGACTAACATCAACATGCTCAGAACTTTGCAAATACCAATTAATGCTCAGTCTTGTGTTATGATAATCAGTTATGCTGCTTTATAAACACAGACATGAATAAAAACTGGAAATAACATGTCTGTTGTCACCATATATACATGTGTGGGTCAGGCGGAGATGTGATGGGGCAGAGGTGGGAGGAAGAAAGACAAAAAGAAGAGCAACAACTTGCAAATGAAAATGGACAAAGATGAGAATTGAGAGCAGTCCCTCTTTTTTACAATCCTGGAACAACACAGTGAGTCATGCATTGCTATCATTTGTACCCTCTTGAGTAGGAAGAAGTACTGTATCTATTTGAAAGATAAAATGAAGTGTAAAAGGTACAAGAGGTCACAAAACAAAAAAGGGATGCATAAAATCTGGGAATTGTACTATCCTGCTATGGGAAATGAATGACTAAAGGAAACAGGAGTCAGCAGTAATCCATGACAGAAAACTTAGACCAAGCCCTGTGAGCTCTGGCTAGAGCTGTGTTGTTGTTCTGGTTGGCCTATAGTAGTACTTAGTTGCGAAAGAACTTCAGACTGCCATTAGCAGCAATTTTCATGTTTTCACTATCAAATGAACACAGACATGTTTTCTGATGGCTGGGCTCTAATGGACTATCACATAATCTCTCTGACAGTCAACAAAATTTATCACTGAAATGTGACCTCAGCCAAAAATGCACTTTTTCCACTAAACTGATGTATTAGCAATCTTATAATCTTGGTCAACTTTTTATGCATTTTGAGGAAGAACAAATCAAAAAGAGGTTTGTTAAATATAGTCAGTTTTCAGTTAAAAAAAGCAGGGGAAAGTGGGGAGTTAAGTATTTTATTCAAAAGAGTTATTGTAAATTACAGAAGTCATGCCTAGCAGAAGCATTCTTGATGAGCCTATGTATGGAGGAAAGTTAGGTAGCATCTCTGCTTCTCCTAGAATGAGAGCAAAGGCTTAGGAGAACCTTAGGAGAAGCAGAGATGCTAACTGGTTTACATATTGTGATTAGGTTATATTTTTCAAGCTTTGTACAAGATTTCTGTATTGGAGCCCTGCTGTACATCCCCTTCAATTTCTATTCAATTTTTTTTGCTTGCCTGTGTGGTTTATTAGTTTGCTATTAGGCCAGATTTAAAGAACAATCTTACCTATGCCTTGTTTTCCCATGCAAATGATATGCTTTCTCTTTGGAGTTCATAGTTCTCCCTTTCTAAGAAAGAATATAATGTCTTTCAGTGTCATCAGCATCAAAAACATAAAGCAAAACTACCTTGCCACCTCACATATTTACAGTGAACTCACACAAGGCATTTCAGAAATGACCACTCCATTGGAAATTTGGGTGCAGTCCATAAGAAAATGAACACTTAAGTCAGCTGTGATGTACATCAATTTATATTGCTTATTTTCAAAACGAACTCTTCAATCTATATGGACAAAGTACAGTGAATTTGTGTGATGGTTGCAAAATTAATATTTTCATCAAAAGGTATACATTTCCCTTTGTAGTGTGGTTCATTGTCTCTTCTGCTTTCAGCAAAAGCCCAGATGCAATGCAGGTAACTGCCACGTAAACCTCTAAACTTCCAACCTCTGTGTTCCTCATCATTTGCAGTACTTTATGCCTTCCCTGCAGAGATTATGTGTAATAATATCCCTATGGTGAGACAAGCTGTGTGAATTTATGCAGTATTATGAGTCAAGAACCCCTCCTGCACATGTGCACTAAGCACATGAGGGTTATAATGCAGTGAAGGACCTAGCTGGTGCACACTTTTGGACAGAAGTTGACCATTCTTGAGCACAGGAAGTACAGAGCCAAGTATTTAATAAGTCTTTACAGCACATGCTGAAGCTGTCTTTTATACCAATGAAAAGCAATAATTTTTAGACACTAATTGTGGTTTAAATGAAAACCTCTTATATCAAGCAGTCTAAGCTGGAATTCTTCAGCTGGTGGTCACATAGCTTGAGCAAGCAACCCCTTGCATGAGCTCAGAAAAAGCAGGGCATGTGGGGCCACATTTGACTCAGCTCTGCAGGAGCCAGAGACTGGAGCTGGAAGCCCCCCTAGCACACACATAACACATGAGCTGTAATCCCCCCATTTTTGTCCTCCCCAAATACACATATCACTATGCCTCTGATTCACCCACTTCTAATTTTTCCCTTTTTCCCTTCAAAAATTGCTGAAGTTTTAAGAGAACAGAAATTTGTGTGTCCATATACTGAAAGTGCTGCTGGCTTACTCTGTGACCTCCAGTAAGTCAGTGCAGCACTGACCCAGTGAATGAAGGAATGGGTGTTCTTCAGCTAGCCATGAGCATCTCCACTCCTATGAGTCCCCTGGATCCGCTGTCCAGACAAAACCCGTAATCTCTTTGGTCTGTAACTTCTTCATCTGTATCAATACTAACATACACATCCAAAGCCTACTGCAAGCCAGAACTGAAAGATGTTACAGTATCCATAATGATAACCATATTTTATCATTTATAATTTCTTGTCATACAGCTATCATAAAATGTCTGTATGGAAGCAGTAACATCTTGACTTTTCTCCATCATGGCATGTTTAAAAATATGGATAATAATCATAATGAGATATTTAGTTGCCTGCATGCATCATTTTCTCTTGACAGAAGAACTCAGAGAAAGCAGAGATTTTTAGGGTTTGGCTGGAACTCTCCCCTCCTCTGTCTCCTCACACAAACACACGCATGCACACGCACACACACATGCACTCCTGCATAGCCTAAAGCAGCTTCAAACTAACTCATTTAAATACACATACTACTGACTCAGATACTTTAAAGCAAAAAGAACACGCTTTACTCCTGGAGTTAAGGTAAAATAACTATACTCCCACAGAGGAGTTTTAAAAATTGGCATGCATTGTTTTTCAGCTGGCATGGAAAGCCAGAGCAAATATATTCACAGAACTACCTCCATATCTTTTGCTCCCATATGATCAACTGATTTTATGCTCCTCTGCAATGCAGACAAACATTTCATTTTTCTCTCTCTCTCTCTCTCTCTCTACTTTTTTTTTTTTTTTTAAGCTGAACAATATGACCTTCCTAGAAACCTTCAAGAATCCTTTAGTGAAAAGCTTCACAGTCTTCTTGCAGTGGTACTATTCTGGGTAATTCAATAAGACCTCTGAACTGAATTTAAGATTATATAATTCCAAGGAAGTGACATTAGGCAAGTTTAAGACAGAATTAAAATCAGAAGAAATATTTCATAGCATTGCATAACATTTATGACAATATTTGTTGTTTAACTTTTATACTGCTCACATGGATTACAGCTAAACACTGACAAAACTGACAAAGAGTTTTATATCATCTTGCATAAAATTATGAGACAAATATCATTGTCTGTTTTCTGTTTCATAATTCAAGTAAATGGCCAGTGCTTGAAATTTGTTTTTACAGTTCGATTTAGGGCACTATTTCTCTTTTGAAAAGTACTGACTTGACAAAAAACACCATTGCTTCAGCTGGTCTTAAATCAAGGTAGGTCTGATTTATACCAGCTGAAAGTCAGGTCCAAAAAGATTAAACTTTTAAAGTGAAAATTATTGCTGTCAACTCTCAACATGGAAAAGGCCTACAGTAAAGGATGCATCTACTGATCCTCATCTATCCTCTGCATAGTTTTACTAGCCAAACCATAATGACTAAAAAGAATACTAATTCACAACACAACATCTGAACTCAGGAAATGACTATTATTAATCTGTTTTTAAAAATATTTCCTAATCGGTGTATTCCAATGTTCCAGGAGGAATTAGGTACATGTGAAACATTCTTAAAGGCCCTCTCAATGGGCAAAAGTTACTAATTAATGTAAGAAAGGAATCTCAGCTTCCTACGTCCTCTGACTG
The DNA here is from genome assembly GCF_003343035.1 of Apteryx rowi. Lineage (NCBI taxonomy): Eukaryota > Metazoa > Chordata > Aves > Apterygiformes > Apterygidae > Apteryx > Apteryx rowi. Next base: position 58,535 of record NW_020451253.1, read on the forward strand.
GGCTCCTGGAATCTTGTTAAAATGCACATCTGTCAGCACCCTTGGTGACAGCAGCTCTTAGAAAACGGGATCAAGACTTGGGTACCTCACCAAAGAAAAAAGAATAAAAGAAAAGATTTTAAAAAGAATAAAGCTATAATAAAAGAAATAAATAAAAGAAGGAATAAAAATATAATACACCCAATTTGCCACACTAAGGAACTTAAATGTCTTTTCAAGAAGAAGCCTGGAGTACAGCTCTACTAACTAGAGTAGCAGAGAACAGAAGGTTTCGTGGTCGATTACCATAGCTCAGATTTTAGTGGACTAGATTCTCAGCTGTGGGTATGTCCTAGGTACATTTCCTAGAAGACTCAGAAGTTGGAACAATCATTTAGTATTTCATGGGGTAATAACACCACAAGAAGAGAGAAATGCCACATTATGGTCATCCTCCCTCCTGTGCTCCAATCCACAGCTGCATGTAACCCAGGATATGTCCATACTGCAGTTGCAGCAGAACAGGACCTTTAAATAAATATCAGTAACTATTTAGCCACAGAAGCATGGAGCTTTATGCAAATGAATTTTCAAAGACTAGATTCTCCTTTACCATTTTCCACTTGACTTTTCACAAAAAAAGTCTCACCTCCTTCTCCTAGGACTAGCTGTATCTCAAGGCTGTTGGCTAGGTCTTGACTTAATATGGGACCTACCACATTCACAAGTCTTTGCAGATACCCAGGAGTAGCAAAATCCAGGTTTCATCTGCTCTGAGAATTCTGATTCTCCTAAAACTGAGCAGAATTTAATTATGCCATGGTCATGACCTTGAAGGAGACCATCAGCTATGCAAAACCAGTCTCACTCTGAGCTAATAGAGATCTGCTGTGAATTAAGTATAGAATGCCCAGAACTTTGATTTGCTTATTATTTAAGCTCAGATGTTTCATCCCTCCTTACAGCAATAGCTGTCTTAATGGCCAGTTGTATTTTTATGTTCAGGGCCTTCCAGTTATTTCTAGCCTGTCTTTAAAACCCATCTGTCACTAGAATTAGCTATTAATGTTTTACCGCTGATGAAAGAAGCAACATTCAATTAGAACATTAATTTAAATAGTTGTGTTTATACTAAACCAGATACAACAGCAGAAAATCAGAGACAAGGATGTACTTTATGACAGCGTGTTTTAGCTCATCAACTATAACAACCATGCACTGTGCCAAGCCTCCTTATCATTTACATGATTAAAGAATGAGAGTATGTAATTCTGGCCAGATGATTTAAGAGAGGAGAAGAGGCCTTACCTATAAATTCATTTGATTTGTGAGTTTAAGGAATTATCATTATTTTGCTCACTTTTTTGCATTTAGAATTCTTATTATTTCTTTAGTCTGAACACACAGCTATGCAATCCCAATCCAGGACCAAACATTGGGCATATGTATTATCATAATATTTAAGTAACCAGTACTACCTGGAGTTCCTCTGATCTTCATGCTAAACTTTCTTAAGCCTCTTTATAGAAAACGTGGTATGACTTTTTACTGCATTTTCTCTATGGGACAAATTTGCCTTCATTTTTATTCCACTGTTTCAAATGTAGGAATAAGCCTATACCCTGCCAATTTTTTTAAACTAATGCTACTGTTACAGACAGACAGACAGATACAATAAGTACACACTACTTCGTTCCTCTAAATATTACATATCGCAATATTCGCCTTCATTCTAGGCTAAATCTAATATAATTGAAATCTAATCTTAGGAAAATCTCAGTCTGATCTTCACTCCGGACTAAAAACTGTTCTTGGTTTCTAATAAGAACATTTTGATTTTAGAAAAAAAAACAGTTACACAAATGACAATACTAGGACAGTTTTAATCTTAAATGGTTCTGGAGGAAAGAAAAAGAGACTCAAATTACCATCTCCACAAGGGCTGCTCCACATTTGGTACCAGAATGTATCCGCCTCTCTTATCTCCACTAGTCTTTAAGTTCCTGATCTTGTGTTATGGTTTTGCAATATACTACCTGCTAGGTTCTTGACAGACACAGTGTTTTCTGAATACCAACTGAAAGCTTTTCTCATGTGCATTTAAGCCACCGATTCAAGACAGCAAAATGCAAATGGAGCAACTTACCACTAATGTAGTGTTATCTTTATCTATTACTTATATTACAAACCACAGCATGTTAAGGTTCCAACCAGAAATGAGATCACTTTTGTAGGGGCATACAGAATAAATGAAAAACTATGCATATTTATGGGATGAGAAGATGATCCTTGCCTCAAAGAGCTTACAGTCTAGTTGAGAGTTTCATTACAGATGCTGCAATGCAGATGATATCTGGCATGCAACTGTGAAGGAAATGGCATTGCTTGGTTGGGTGCCTGTTCTCAAAGAGTAATCCAAGCTTGGATCTCAAGTGGATGGAAGATAAAAGATGTAAGCAGTCACATGAGCTCCAGAGAAGTCTAGGAGCTCAGAAATCCCCAGTACTCACCATTTCACACCAGCCAGTTGCAGATTTCTGAGCCAGGATAAAAGCTGCATAGATGGCTCTGCAGAACTGGGCAGCTACCACCAGTGACTGTACAGGGTGTGTAGATTCCTACTATAGATCCTTAAAATTCCTGAACTGGTGCCAGCAGATACTGGTTGCAGAAAGGAGGTGATCTTTTTCCTGCAGTTAGTTTTAGCAAGTCCTGGTTCTGTCTCTTTCAATGTTTGCAATTAAAAACCTAAACCTGCCATTTTGCAAACAGAAGGAAATGTGTATTTATGGGTGATTTCAATATAGCACTAGCTTCCAAAGATACTCTGTTCCAGTAGCTGTTCTAGAGCATAAAGCAAAAGCTTATGTAAAACAATTAGAAAAAAATCTAACCAGTTCCTAGCAAGTTTTACATTCCCCTTTATGGAAAAAAAAAACCCCCTACATATGGCCTCCCTTTCTCCCTTCCCTCCGGCAAATACCATTCATGTTTAAGATTAGATTATTTTTTTCTTGAATCCTCTTTAGTTGCCAGAGCATGACTCATTGTCAGATTGATTTAATTGCAATTACAGACCTTGCTCTTCTGGTGTTACAACTGAAAACTAGGAATCATAAAGGAAAAGGTCAATATATAGAAAGACTCTACAAGTCAGGAGATGTTAAACAGTGCCATTAGTGATTACTGTTGATTTCAATTGGTAGTTGTTACCTAATCTAAGATTTTTTACAATAACGCAACAGAAATCAGCTATGCTTCTCAACCTGAAAGGTTGTTTTAGTTTCTATGCTAGACATTATAGTTTTTAGGTCTTGGATGTAAGAGTGAAACAAACATATAATAGTTTACTTAAATAAAAGGGAGAGTACATAGTTACTGTTAGCAGAGTAATAAACATCAGTCAACCATGTATTACATGTATGTGTTCATTTGAAATATTTATAAATTAGGTAATAGATACAAATTAAGATCAACTGCTCTTCTAAAATATTAGCAAAGTTGGACTGTTTTTTCAAAAGTTGTTTGCAAACTTAATTTTTTAACATTATTACTCTGGAGATATTATAATGTAAATGTAATATTAATGTATAGAACAAGGTATATTGAGCATACTGTGCAGTATCTAAGCAATGAATATAGTTTTCATTTCTAATTTATACATTTTGAGGGTAAAACTATACTTAGAAAGAGAGAAACTCTTCCTCAGAAGACATATCTACCATTTGTCTTTAACTTGCTTCCAGCAAGCCAAAGAGAAAGGTCGAGTCTAAAGATCTTGCTTTGTTAGAAAGCTTATTTGATTATTATTAGCAAAGACCATTAAACTTGTACCTTACTGTAATAACTATAATCATTTTCATATTTTCATCTAATTCTCATTTTGCAGAGAGAACCTAATTAGAAAGTAGGTATTTAACAGCACTGTCCTCATTGCTATCTTTATCTAACAGGCGACATTAAGCAGCTAAATATTTTACCCCTGAGAGTCTCCTCAATTTGTTTTGAGATGCTGGCATGGTTGCAATAAAAAGCACAGCTACCTTAATGGTTTTGCACAGGAAACAATTAGTAAACCAGTAACATTTGGCATTTCAGAATCAATTAGCTCTGCTGGAGGACTTCTGTAAACACGATCCTGACGCAGTAACACTTTGGAAGAAGTTATTAATGCCAGAGGAGAAATAAATATAATCGAAATTAACAAAACAGGTTAAGCTGTTAGAGCTATTTACTGATTAAATTTATTTACTGTGTTTCATTCTGAAAAAAAAAACCCTGTAAGGCCCATGGCTGCACATAATAAGATTTTACCTTTCCCATTTTGGTGAAGACATATTAGGTGAAAGAAGAATGAGTAACATTGTTTGTAAGTAGTTAAATAAAATGATATAATTTTAAAGGGGGGTAGGATCATAGAGGGCAGGTCTCCTGAAAAACTGTGTACTGTGAAGGAACAGCACCTGGTACCCTGAATTCTGCTGTCCACAGTAGCACGTCTGTTGCAGATTATATGGGTAGAACTTGAGTATCCTAAGCAGAGGCCAAGGCAATTCCACAAAAGCATCTCAGCTGAAGAACAGATTAGGGCAAACAAAAAGAGGAGTTGAAAGAAAATCAGAATTTCCATTTCAGCATTTTTGTCATAAATAATGAATAATCAAAATGATATAAGATATGAGAAAAAGCCAAAGTTGGAAATGTCTAAGTGTTTCATTTTTATTTTTGACTGAAAATGAATGCTTTGATATTCCCTATCAAGATGCTACCTTTTTGCATGTGGAACACAACAAACTTGCAGTTAGTGTAATGCTAAATTGCATGGGTAGGATTACATTCATCTAGTAATAGGTGTCTACAAGGTAAAATTTACAACTGAGCCAGTCATTCTATACGGGGCATCAGTCATCCCACAAGATAAACTTCCGAATAGATCATTTCCTAAACATGGCTATTTCATCCCTTGTCTGAAAAACCATCTCCCTGTTCATGTACCAAATTAGAAAAAMCAACATTTGCATCTAGTAGAAAGAGCATTTTCCACAGCACTTTAGTTATGCAAAATTTGTCTTGTCTAACCGAATAGTTCAGCGGATATCTGCTCTAATACTCTCTGACCTCACTGTAGTACAGATGGTTATGGAAGGTATCTATTAAATGCAAAAGATTTGAAACAAACAAAAAATGTAACAGCCTCGCATGATGTGTGAATAATCTAAAAGACTATTTGAAAGTAGATGCTAATATACAAAGCTGCCAAGTTGCTTTCTTCAGTGTAAATATATCTCAATTAAAAACATATGCTTGGTATCAAAGCTGTCTCCAAGCAAACAGTAGCTGTTTCTGTAAGTTTTTCAAAACACTTATACTCCAGCAGGCTGAACCTTAGAATTTGATTTATATAGCAAATATACGCATTTAAATGTATTTATTTGATCCTTAACAAGTGAATTCCTGAGGAACTGACAGAAAAAAAATGTTGAGAAATTACAATTTTGCATTGTAATGCAAAGTAATAGGATACAGGTCATTCAATAAACTATAATAAGTAACGTGTAGACACACATTCTCCCCTGGCTGTGATGTACTATCTACGGGCCATTAGCCCCTGCTATTGGGTACTATCCTCCTGACATGAATTACTGTTCCTCCCCCTCCGTCCTCCCAAGATTTGGTGTCAGAAGTGTTCTTGTGGGCACTCTGTAGCCTCTTCCAGCGAAAGGGAGGCAGGTTACCAAACACTCACCATTTAAACCATTTCAGCTAAGTGAGCTGAAACAGATTATAGCATCTTAAACGAGCAGCTCAAAAGCAAGATATGAGAAAACGGCAGGTGGTGAAGTGCAGGAGGACGTGGAAATATTTTCGGCTGGGACAGCAACAGCAGGAAGAGGACAGGTGTTTGTTTCCTAAAGAAGTAGAGCAGCGTGCCACTATGCCAGCTCGATGACGCTCTGCTCTCTGTGTCACTCTAGCCAAAAAAAGCTGGTAAGGTGTTGGGATACATACAGAGTGGAAGGGAGAATGACACTGAAAATATGACAATGTCTTTCTGTGGACTAATGTACAGCGTCACCGAGGACATTGTGGAAGCATGGGTCATCTCCTCGCAGATGCAGAATCACAAACTTGGAGAGGGTTCACAGAGGGGCCACTGAGAGTTGTCAAAAACTATGGAGAGAGCTTGAAAAGAAAGGGATGGTTTCCCCAAGGAACAGTATGGGAGAGGATCAAAATTTATAAACAATAAAAGGTATAGCAAGAACTCTGTCTTACTTAATTCATAATTCCAGAACACCCAATAAATGAATTTTAAATATGATAATAGGAAATACCTATTTTACAAAACAGGAAATTATGCTATGGCATTCATTCCCACAGGAGCTTTTATGAGCAAGAACTTAGCAATAGGCAAAAGAGCTTAAGACACTTTTTTGGATATTAGAATTATCCAGATTTATTATTTTTCAGGCCGGCACCTTTGAGAAATGAATTGATCTGAATAAACCTATTTCTGTGCAGGAATCAAGTTCTTAGGGTGGAGGATGRGACCCATACTGCTAGCAACTACATGATGCATGATAGTATCAGGCTATCAGAGTATCGATGCCATCCTCTGAAATGTCTCTTTCTGGCCACTCTTTGAAAAGAGACACTATGGATCTCATCCACATAGCAACTCCTATGCCCCCCCAAATATCTAGCAAATGTTCAAGAGGAGTCAAATGTAACACTAGAAGATACATTAAAATTATCATAAATTATGATTATGTTCTAAAGTAATAAATAAAAGTGATGAATAAAGTTCCTTAATTTTGTTGCCTTTGTTTTTTCATTTCTTTCTTTATTTACCTTAGTAGAACACTCTAGATAATCTGGGCTGTGCAACACAGCCCACTCATTGAACTAATTACAATATAAATTTTCTACTCAATTTATTTAACTAAGCATTAGTTGGAAACTTCTTGGGAAACCTTTATCAACATAGTGAAAAACTTCATTTATGTAAATGATTTGAAAGAATTTAATAAAGGGACAAATATATTGAAATTTAGCTTTTAGAAAGCTGATGAATAAGCTAATCTGTTATTGAGTGGCTCAATGTTCAGTTGTTTAAAAATGGCATATGGACAAAAATCCAGGAGAATGCCATTGTTCTGAGCTATTTTCTTTTCTTAATTAGTGCTAATGCTATTTTTTAAAACTATTCTCTGCTTTGTGTATCTTCAATCTGAACACATAAATATGCAAAATATAGAAAATAAGTACAACAAATAATTTCCAACGTTAAAATTTACTTAAGTTTGAATAGCAGTACTCAGTAAATTACTGAATTCAGGCTTCTTTTGGGATATAAATTGGATATGTTAATTTTATTCATCAAAAACAATGGCACAGTGCACATACATACAAACTCACCAGAAACAAAGGAAGGTCACTGGGCTAATCACCTTGGCTTATTTCCCTTTTCTCTACTCCCATCTGCCTATTTTCTCTGCTCTCTTTGTATTTAAAAGAAGCAACTTGAACATAGCCTAAATTTGGCCTACATTTTCTTGCTTGTTTTAATTAATTTCTTTTTTGGGCAACTTTACGCAATTTCTATACCTTTTATTTCACACACAGTTTTTCTTTAAAACAAACTAAATAATGCCATGATTCTGCCACTTCTGAGAAAATCTGTGATAGTACACTAGTGAATCATCATCTTCATGGATGGATCTTTGCATTCAGACAGTGTCTTCTACAGGATTGGCATCTGACTGTAGAGGAACAGGTTGTCTTAAGCCTACATGAAATTATAACTAATGAGACTGCAGATCAAACTAATAGAAACAGAGTGGCATATTTCAAGCACATGGTAATTTGGAACCAAATAAAAATCACGTATTCTTTTCACGTTATTTTTGCTGCACATATATTCACTTCACCTTCTATTAAACACAGTACTTTGTTCTGCTTTACCTCCTCACAGCCCTGCACAGCCCAAGTTACTTATTAATCAAAGACTGCAGAAAAGTAATTTTAACAGTAGTTGAGTACAATCATTTGAGATGAAAGAAAACAACCTTAAGTACAGAAATCAAATCAAAAGGTACAGAAAGTACTCTGCTCAGGTATCAGGGATGCCAGCCTCTCAAAGAGAGTATTTAAAATTGCTTCAGGATGGAAATAGAGCCAAGACTGATTGCAGAAACAGGCAAAGCTCTTTACATCAGTTCTCCAGGCATAATAACACGCCAGCCTGCAAAGCGGATACAAGCACTTGCTCTCAGATCAATTCAGGAGTGACTGAGACTCCCGTGACCACAGGCCAAGATCACTAACAAAATGCAAGAGGGTTCTGCTGCTGGGATGAGGAATGGAGAAAGAAGTCATGACAGAGACTGAAATGGGGAGAGATCCTGAGTTACTGCTTTTTCCTCCAATCTTAAGCCCCCTCTGTTTATTGTTTGGGATGGCTAAAGTCTTCAAGTCAGTTCCCTCTACATTATGTATTCTTTTTTAAAAAAAAAAAAAAAAAAAAAAAAAAAAACAACTAACAGAGCTTTAACAAAGATTAAATACAGGACAAAGAGAAGACCATGTAGGCAGACTTATCAGGGGAGGGAAAATAAAAAAATAAACCAAACCAGATCCTTAAAAAGAACTTATTTTAAATTTATAGGCTCCACTCAAAAATCATGGGCTTTACAATCACCAAATCCTTTTCAATCACTTCCAGTGTTTGGGAGGTAAGGTGCAGAGTGAAACAGTTTGGGTGTAATTGCCAACATGAATCTTTTGGGACCATGCCAGATTACCCTAATCACACTGATATTGCTCAGCTTTAACTTTCTGAGGTCTCTGAGAAGAAACAGGATTGCAAAGCAAGCTGGTTCAGTGAAGGTCGAAGGAACATAGAGAGCTTGGAAACAGATTAGTTCTGGAGCAGAAGAGTTGGTATTTCCTGTTATTTTTGATGGATCCATCTTATCCTATAAAAGCAAACTCTGGCTGTCTTCTCAGACTTTCCTCCTGTCTCCACCTAGCCTGAAACAGTTTAGCTCACCTACTTGTACTTTCAGAGCTCCTGGTGGCAAGATAAGTAGCTGGCGCTGGATGCAACTTTCCAACATAAAGGAAATGCGCTAGTGTTATTTGTACCGTTAATGTGGTAAAGAAGAGCTTGGCAGGTACTTTGAAGAGTGTTGCACTACACAGACATATACACCAGTTCTTCTGAGGCCAGGACCAGCTCGCCCTGAGGCTGTCGGGATGGGTTGTTGGCTGTCAGGAAATCCTCCAAAGAACAGCATGAGGGCTCCAGATGGACAGGAAGGACTGGGGGGGCCTCCATCCCTGTTCATGCTGGCAACTGGAACTGAGACTTAGACCTCAACACTGTAAAATTATGAAATTACATGAGACCTATCCCATTCTGGCAGCATGATCCCAGACCAGACAAACTGAACAGCCTGCCCCACTCTGAGAAGGGCAAAAAATGATAGTGCAGAAAAATGGACTCTTATCTCTCCAGCACACCTTCAAAGATGCTCAACTGGAGACTGTAAATGTAGTAAAGAAATACAGACAAAGAGTTTGTGACAATGGTAGCTCTGCTATCTTCTCGGAGAATCTTGTCCAGAAGGCAAGAATGTACATCCCATAATAGAGAAAACTCATATGGAAAAACCCCTCAACCATAAACTTCATGCCATAAAGCAGTCCTATCTCTGTAGTCACAGAACCAAGAATTTTCTTTATAAGAAAAAATGCATCGAACAGTTGTGTTATAATGTGGCACACATCCAGGACAGCCTACAAGACAAATTTGGAAGAGAAGGTTTTTATCCTTGGAGAGGTAATTTCTTCCATCCTCTACATAGCCATCTAGTTTCATAGGGCATGAATCCTGTCCCAGACAGCAAGGCTTGTGAATTTATTATTCTCTACTGGAGAACGGCTAATAAGCACAGCCTAGATGTCTGGAGTTCTTGCCAAATTGCTTGTTTATTTATTAAGAAATACGATTGCTCCTCATACTGACAAGTTGCAGCAGCAATCAGAGAGGCTGCTGTAGAGGGGGACAAAGAGCAAATGTGAGTCACATTTGGCAGCATCTGTCATTACATGTAGCAGAAGCTGCACTTAATCCAGTGCTTGCTAAAGCAAACTAAGGAGACATACAGTCTTATTCATCAGTATCACCGTATAGGTCAGAGCAGGCAGATGCAGAATATCAATTTGACCTGGGACACTCTCCCAAAAGACCTCAGGAAATCTTTCACAGAACAATTCCAGTAACTCTAGAAAGGCCCCAGGCTATTCAAACAGAGCAGCAGATGTAGGGATAGATGATATTCCTCTCAGGTACAAAACAGAGAGCATCTGTTGGAAATGCCACTAGATATCAAAGGAGAGAAAGAGCGAAATCGAAGCTGTCCTTTCCCTTCTTCCTGAGAATGCAGCATGGGAGGTGGGGTGCAGATCTGCAACCAGAGGCATCGTTTCTTTTGATGATGGAAGACCCAGAGTGACAATCTGGATCACAATCCAGTCTGGATCCAGAGTCATAACCTGGAATCTGGGGCAGTAAAAAAAGGATCTACTTAAGAGAAATCTGTAATGCTCCCTCTGGTGCTCCTCTCCATTCCCAGGTTTGAAGCCTCACACTTGGAGACGTTGTTTACTTCACTCAAAAAAAGAAAAGATGCTTTTACAAAAAAAAGATTAAACCCAAAGAGTGCAACATTTAAATGCACAAAACTCAGCAAGGAAAGACAAAAAGTGACCAAATTCATGTCCTTCCCTTAATTAAAAATAAGACAAAATAAATCTAAGATCAACAAACCACCATCACCAAAAAAGATAACATAAATGAAATGGCAGTGAACTAAAAGAAATTCCAGTTCAAGTCAGCAACTGAGAACTGAGGGGCACGGTCTGCCCATTTTTATGTAACATCCAGAAAACGCAGCCAGGAGGGAGAGGAGAAACAGGTTAAAGTGTATCTGGCTACAATTTGAAGACATGCATGGGTAGTTCTCTGAGGTTCCTCCTCCCCAAAACTTCTGCTGCTTCTCAGTTCAAACATTGTCTGGCTACAGTGGGAGTAGGACCAGGTATAATCTAGCCCATATTTCAGCTTTTATCTCTACAAGGATAATACCTTGCACTAACAGTACATGAAGCCCTTGAATGTGATATGCAGCAGCAGTGATTCTAGCACTGTTTTTTTACAGAGATGTGAGGCAAGAGCTACTCAGTTATCTGGCTGCAGCCTGCTACCTGAAGCAGCAGCTCCCGGGTTGGTCACAGTGCTGTCAGAAACCGGCAATCCAGGGCGCACTCCTTTGGCTCCAGATGCAGGAGCAAGGCGTAGCAAGGAGCACAGTGCTAGTGTGGTGAGGTGCAGCTTATGCAGACGAAGGGCTCTGTGTGGGGGCCGGTCCTCGCTGGGCAGTGCTATGGTGCAATACCGGTGAGTGGGAATTACCACTGTGTGTGGAGGGTGCAGAGAGTAGGTGAGATTGGAGTATATGGCTGAAACCCAGCTGTTTGAGTTTGGGAGTGTGATATAAACATAAGGGTAATAGYGCTGGGTCCTAATTTGGTGCTGATGGAGATGGGATCTGCAGCAGATAGGTGTTGGAAGGGCAGGACCTATCTGGGGAAAAGCACATACATTAGGAGAAAGAGAGACAAGGAACAGAGAGATGGGTTCTTAATCTGGAAGGGATTCATTAATACATAAGGCTACCTTATTTCTGTTTGGGAATCCCTGGACAGAAATACGTATACAGGTGCTGTTATCATATATCAGTAAAATAGGTAGCATCGGTCCTACAGTACACACAGTAAATTTGACAGTCTTGGGATGCATTAGGCTTGTGATTGAGTGAGTGAAGACGGGCTGTGAAGCTGATTGATGTAGTCGCAGTAATGCCCTCTGAACAAGACCAGAGTGATTGTGAAGCTTATGTCCAGTGTCAGGTTACACATGCACTGTCGTCGGTGGTACTGCGTGGTAGTAGTATAGCACAGGCTGCCAGGAATCCGGGATAAACTCAAGCCATTCTGCCTAGACAGAATTTCCAGATGGAAAAGTAAGTCATGTCCAGAAAAAACTTGGATGTGTGGCTGCCCTCTGGCTTGGGCAGCCTGGAGGGAATGCTGCTCTTGCCACTGGTGGTATCTGTCACTGCTGATAATCACAGAGAAAGTAAGTTTGGTACTTTCAGCTCAACACACTCAAGTTCTGCTTGTTTTTCATTCACACTAGCTACTTCCAAGTAATCTACTTTCAACTGCATAAAGCAAATTCAGTTTTATTGATGTCTGATTATCTGATGTATTTATCCATACACATATTTATGTCATAAATGTCATGTTTACTAACCATACATGTTTTTTATCTATATATCTATATTTGTATGTACGTATGCATGAATAAAGGAAAATATAAATATCTCCTGGCCTTCCTTCCAGTTATGCAACGGCTAAGCCAGGTATTCAACTATTACCACTGTAAAACTGTTGTTCTGCTCCTAGTTCACTTACAGTTTGTTACATCTTGCTTTCATTACACAGTAAAATTAAGGTAGCAGAGAGGAGAAAGGGTGTGAGAAAACCATTTGTATAATGGAGCAACCCACAAAATTGTAAAAATATTTTATTCAGCTCTTATGGTAGGAGCTATGCGCCGGTGATAAGATAATAAAGGAAGTTTTTGCTCTCTCCTGTTGGAATGCTCTTCTGCAGCAATTCCACTAGGAATGTTCAGTTTATTTATTTTTACACACACAAACACACAGACAAAGAGAAAGAAAAAAAGAGAGAGAGATCAGAAACAGTTGCTTGATTTTAAATGAATATAAAAATATATCAAACCAATTAACCATTGTACTGTCATAAATATACTGCTGCTTTTATGAGTATCATATCTTTTGTGGATTAAGTGCCAAAATCTCTTTTCAACCATTTCATTTCCAAGACAAATTGTCAGTATTCCCTGTGGTGTGTATTAATTTATAGACGAGCAGGATCTTCATGGGATTTTCAGCTGCTCTTCACATTTACATCTTCTGCCAAGATAACCTTTCATAATGTTTTCTTGAACCACTCAATTACACGGAAAACCCTCAGTAATGACTGGGCCTTGGCTCACCTTGCTCTCCTGTGAAAATACTGTAACAGGATACTTCTATGGGTTGGAAAAAAYACATTAGGAGATACCAGTCCTCTCTGAAATATTTTGCTCTTTGCCCAGTGGATCTGCATGAGGCCATATCTCTGTAGCACCTTGCACACATTGACCAGTATTATTTGTATTATCATATTAAATACTGTCAAAGCTATCGTGTTAAGTACTTCACATGTGAGAAATAAAAGATGCTCCAAAATGCTTTCCTTGTAAGTGCAAAAGAGACATGAGACAACAGATGGATATAAACAGGAGAGTACAAGGAATCAATACAACTGTGCTGGGCTGGTGCACTAGTGTGCTCAGCACACAAATGGCCCAAATCCCACTGAGATTTTCAGAGACTGAGTTTTAAGGGGATTTTAAAAGGAAGATTATCACTGAGCTCTGGCTGTTTACGAAGAAGTTTTCTAAAGCACAAGGATCCAAATAGAGAAATCACAAAGGAATTTCCTTAAATTTAGGAATCAGGGAATTGGGAATAGAGAGATGGAAGGTATCACGGTATGCTAAGAAGAGAAGATGGTAAGAAAAGAATAAGAATGATGAGAAGATGGTAAGAAAGGATGATTAGAAAGGGCTGTGAAGGAATTTAAAAGTGAAAACAAAGAGCTTATATTTGATACAGTAGAGAAAGTAGACATGGCCCACTGAATGCAGAAAGAATATGACTGAAGTGATGAATTAGGAAAATGATCTTTGCAGTAACATTTGGTAGATTTGAGTGGCCAGACTGCACTCCTTTCTCACACTGTGGCTCTGCTGCATCCAGAGGGGTTACTTTTGTGAGTAATCAGTCACCAGGGTCTGACATAGATCCAAGAACTTCAATGTTCAGGACTTTTTGAACTTTGACTATATTCACCTGGAGCAATCAGTATTGGGTACTGCATGGCAAAAAAGAGCATGGAGCAGAGGAGAGAAACAAAAATAATCAGGGACCTAGAAAACATGAATTCTAAGGAAATTTTGATGGAAATGGGATTGTTAATTTAGAAAAAAGTGGGCTGAAAAATGAGAACAGTTTTCAAATATGTAACGAGTTGCCATAAAGAGAAAGGAAATAATCTTTTTTCCATGTCTGAGGAGGACAAGAGGAAACAAATTTGACGTGCAACACTTCAGATTGCACTTTAAGGAAAAGTTTCTAATGGTAAAACACAGTGAAGCACTGGCTGCACAGTGATATTGTGGAGTCTCCACCATCAGAAGTCTTCAAGAATAGGGTACACAAACATCTCTCAGAAATGACCCAGATCTAGCTGATCCTACACTGTTGCCAAAAAGACAAAGTATACAGTTTTCAGGAGTCCCTAGAAGCCTTTCCCCCCACCCATATTAACTTTCTAATAGTCCGTTTTAAATGAGCCTGTAATATAAGGTGTCCTTCATGACTTGGTAAATAAAATGAGATATTTATACCATTCTTGAATTTTACATCTGCAGCCTCACTTATGGTATTGCTTTATTAGCCCAAATACTGCACTACACTTTTTCAAGTGTCTTTCACTGATTGGAATAGGAATCAGTTAGAGATCTGAGCCATGAAATGGATATTTACTCTTCATGCCTTGTTTTACAACTACTTCCCACACTGACAATGGGAGAGGTGGGCACAGAAGTTTTCCTTACAATAAGGTAAGCAATAAAGGTACAATTCCTGGAACTGTGAAAGAAGGGGATAGCTAAAAATAAGATTATTACTTGGGGTCAGTTCTGGTCCAGGGAGTAAAATGAAAAAAGTACCAGAATAACTCTCCAGCAAGATGAACCACTCTCATAGTAATTGTTGCTGGTACAGAACTATCACCCTTCTTATAAATAAAGCCAAAATGCATATATAATTGTATTTTAATTTAAACATAACTTTTGAAAAGCTTATAAGCTATCTGGTTCCTAGGCATACTTAACACAGAAATTAGACTCTTCTCATCATATATAAATGTAACTTTACATTCAAATTCTGTGGGCACTGCAATATTTTCAAGATGTATAAAGAAGTTTCCTGGACAGTTGGAAGTGGTTAACTGATATGATACTTTGAGATTTTAGTGGGGCTGAGGGACTACAAAAAGCAAATACCAAAGGAGTGAAATTTGGGAAACACTATTTCCATTCATGTCACCAAACTCACAACAGACACTTGAAATGCAGTGATTAAAAATAGCTAGACTAGATGCATGTGTGTCAAGCTGCAAGTGTTCCCAGAGGATAATCACACAGATGTCCAAGCTCACACAACGGAAATTACAAAGCAGGGTGCCTGCCACTAAAGAGACATTTTTCCTTCACACAGAAAGTGGGAGACAGTCTTCAGAAAAATGCTGATGCCTTGTTCACATGTATAATACATTAAAGTCCCTAAGGCTCCTTAATCTAGTGAGAACTATGAGATAAATATAGACAGAGTATCTGAAAAGAAACAGTTATTCCAAAAAAACAAAATAACATTATTGGAAATCTAAATACAAACAAATCACAACTGAGGTCAGGATGCTGCTTTTAGTTCCCATGCCAAATCTTCCAAAATCAACAATGTGGTTTGGCTGTATGTTATCAATAACTGCTTGCCATGCATTCATGTGACATGACTCACTGACACTCAGCTTCCTTCCTGTACTTCCTTTGGCTCTCAAACATAGCTCTGTATTCAAACTTCATTAATAATGATGTCACACACACTCCTCTCGGACTAGCACAGAATCAAGGCCTTTGATAATGCAAGCAGAAGCCTACAAGTAGGTATGGCCACTCGAGCTGGTAGTGTGATTGACTTTTGAAAGTTTGCCCGTGAAACACAGAAATGCATTAAGCTATTGAAATTTGATTTCTAAACTAAATATTAATGCTGGCTAAAAATTGTAAAAGTGTCTTAATGACTGAAGCTCTCTGTCCCATTTCCAAGTGCACATATGCAGCTTGGATTATGAGTTAGTAGTCCATGTGGCTTAGGTACCTCAACATTTATACTTGTTTACTTGTTTTATACTTGTTTATACATATTTATACTCGTTTACTTATTGTTTTATTATTACTATTGTTTATTTATACTTGTTTACTTGTATACTTGTTATACCTCAACATTTATACTTGTTAACTACACAGTAAGTCTTCAGCTCTCAAATATTCTCAAATATTTTCATATAATAAAGAGCAAAGTACTGCCATTTTTTGTGTTTATAAGAACCTCAGACTATGCTCCAAATGGAAGCTTTATATTGTTTCTTTGAAAAACAAGTAGGTATCTAGGAAAGCTTGTTGGAACATGAGACAGAATAGGATGAAAGTTATTAACTGGATGTCTTTGCCAGTCTTCAAGTCTCATTATTTTGGCAGGCTGGTGATGCTAAGCTTTAGCTGTTTAAAAAAAGGGGGCAAAAAAAGCAAGTTACTGCTGAAGATGCCAATGCAAGGCAGCTGCATGAAGAGACAGGAAAGGTATGCTACATTTTCTTAATACTGACTTCCAAGCTACTTTGCTGTATGAATGTTATCGTTCGGGATAACTATTTATTACAGACATGTTTACCAGAGATGTATAGCAAAGTTATTATATATAATATAACAGCAAAACAAAAAAAAGGCTGCATCACAATTTCTATTTCTGGAAATAGCTTTGAACTGACTTTGCTACTGCTAAATGTTTTATATCAAAAGCTTTTTGGGTTCATAGTTCTTTGCAAACACAAAGTAAAAATAGACATTTGCCCTTGAGCCTTAAGCCAACATAAAATATTTACAAGGATGGCATGACAACCAGTATGCTTCAGTCTCTGTAAGAATTTGGAATTCCCCTGATAAGTGGAGCCTCTGTGAAGTGTTATTACACTATTTATACCAAGTGTTATAAATGAAATTCTTCTGTTGAGGTACATGTATCCAAAGACAATACAGCCTACTTAAATAACATTTTTACTGTTAATCCTCACACAAATTAACTTTTTTTTCATCTGCCAGCAAATTCTTTCTTATTGCTCCATAATCATTTTTTATTTCTCTGAAATAGCACATTAACTACACAGAATTAAATAATTTTCCTCTGTGAGTAAATTGACTCCATGTTTATAAAAATATTTGAAATGTCGCTAAAATGTCGAGGACTCTTGTTCAGAGTTTTTTGACAGATGAGGTAGCTCTCAGTGGTGATGCATGAGCCATTGCAGACGAAGCATGGAGAGTGTATGAACAAGCTCTGTCAGATCTGCGCAGACACATGCAAAGCCAGCTGGGATGTCTCTGCTCTACAGTCCTGCAACAGACCATATTACAGCATTGTGCAGAGACACCCCTATGGCTCTGGATGGTGTTAGGCAGATAAAGTCAGGTTACAATCTCAGTCTCGGCCCTGGATCTGGCAGCAAAGCTGGCAGTGGAGAAGTAAGGATGAAGGGTGGATATGATGGCAACCACAAGACAAGAAAGATGATAGAGGAGAACTACTGATAGACCTGAGATAGATAGATTTGAGTGAGGAGCTGGACCAACAGGACACAAAACATTACCAACGTTCTCAAGTGAGGGCTCACCTACCTGAAAGTTGGGAACAGACGTTCTAGATGTTTCTGGTGCTGCTGAATAGGGTTGCTGGCTACTTTCCCCCAGGCATAGTGCTCTGAGGTCTTGAATCTATTCCTGTAGGATTGCTACTGACCTCAGTGGGAATAAAAGTATACCCAGACCTAAAGGACTGGAACTACAACCTTCCTTCACACTGTGTCTTCTTGCATTGTATTCACAACACTATTCTCAAAGACTCAGGTAGCCACAATTTTGCCTGATTTCTCATTATAAGCAAAGCAGTTGTAAGTTGTGAACATATGCCTTAGTTCATTGGTCCCCAAAGTGAGCCTATAATGTAGCCATGATTTGCAGAACACTTGCTGGGAGCCATCAGAGAACCAATTAATGATAGGATATTGTATAACCTGAACATATTCACTCAGAAGTCATGGATCAAACAGAAAAAACAAGATGCAACTCTGACCAACATCTTCATAGGGCTGAAAGCAGGGAGGCAGACAGGCCTTGACAATAAATGCCATTCTGCCTAAAATTCCCTGGTGAGTCTTTTTGGCTTTTAATACACAAAGCTCATTAAGAGTTTCTTGCATAAAGCAGGCTAAACAGAGAAAATAGGTGTCTTCACCACATGCATCAGTAGAGTTGCTGCATTCTTCAAAACTCTAGCAATTGTGTGCCAAAGCCTGTTGGAGCTCACCGGGCTTCTGCAGACACTGAACTGCCTCCAGGAAGCCACTGTGCCTTATGCTCTGTCAATCCCCCTAACAGCCTGCATGTCTACTGCCTAGCTATCTGTATCAGCATAACTGAGACTTCAGTCTACTRTCACTGAATAGTGGGTTTTGATCTTCACAATGCGAGATTCAGGGCATTATTCTTCAACATAAAAAGCAGCATAATAGTACATTGGCAAAATGTCAGGTAAATACATAGGAATAAAAAGCAGCTTGGGCTCATTCCCATACTTTGCAGCACTATCATCAGGAGAATTCTAGGGAAAGGAAATGCTGAGAAAGGAAACTCAGAACCAGAAGTCATCAGGGTCATAACTCATATGCAAGACAAAGCAAAGTGTTTGCTTTAAAAATTATTTAAAGTGAGATACACCTAAACACATCATTTCCCCAGTGACAGCAGAGAGTCTCTGGCAAGTACTTAAAAAATCCATACTCCTGGGATAGTGTTTTTTGTAGGCAAAATACTACTGATATTGATTAGGATGAGATGGAGGAGCTAATTAGTTTTCAAAAGCACACAGTTTCTCAGAGTTCAAGTTAGTAAAGAAAAGCAGTACTATGTGCCAAAAGCTCAGATGAACATTGTTAGGGGATATGGCCCAATCTTTTAATATTCTGCTAGAATTTAACAAGAGCAGAATTAGCAAAAAGATACGTTAGTCTGAGTAATTTTCTATGTGAAAAAACAAGAAGCTTGCAAACAAACAAAAATCCCTTGAATCCCAAGCCATCTCTTCTCTTTTGTTCCTTCCTTTTCTTATTTATTATGCATGAACTGCACAATTCAGAAAAGTTTAATAATTCAGAAATCAGAACCCGGCTTTCCCATTATCAGCTGTAACTCAGTCTTGTTCTGGATCCTCCCAGAAGGAAGGACCACAAGGGGTCTTTCCCTCACATAGCTCTCCCTCAAAGCCCACTGAGAGTTTCAATAAAGGCCAATCTGAATTTCGCTAGGTATCTGACACAGAGCATGTGACATGGTCATTTTGTTATTCCTAGCAATCTATTGCCCTTACTTAGGGCTAGATCTGTCTCTGGCTCCTTCCCAATTATTTTAACTATATTGTTGCCTCTAAGACCTCAAAAATTCCCGGAAAGATTCCATAAATCATGAATGTTCTGCCTTTACTGGCTCTTGCTCTAAAACTCAACCTTTTTTGCATCTGAGGAATTGTGGAATCTGCTTTTCCCAGCCCAACTTCCATATATTCATTCTGCAGTGGCTGTGCCGAGCTGAATGTCCAGATCATGATATGGAAAATCTAATTATATAGTTATAGTCTCCTTAAATGGAAAGCAAACTTTCATATGCCTAAGGGGAGTGGTTTAACAAATTTATATGCAGATGGAAGCCTATTAAGAGCAAACAGCTAGTCATTGACAGAATAAAAATTCCCACAATAAGTATATAAGAAGGAGTGAGGTATAGCGTGCAAAGCAGATCGCTGATCTGTGCAAATAAATGTGCAGGTCCCAGCTGCCTCAGTTAGGCTTGCCACTTTCCCTTTGTTAGACACCTCAGTTTCTCTAGAGAATGAAAAAAACAGAGGAAAGACCAGGCAATTTCAGCAGATTAACTGCTGATGCAACTGAATGAGAACTGCCAGATGATATACACCGGGAATCAGGATGCCCCAGGATCCACTCTGTTGAAATGCCTACCACAGATGTACAGTTTTCAGTTAAGCCAGGGGAATTGTTGCCCTTAAGAGCCTCCGTGGTGTACTCCAACCAAGTGAGGCATCTGGAGCCCTTCATAGTTGCCATAGTACTTGTTTTGCAAATGCAGCTTTTCCAGACAGAACAGGGTGTAAGCTAGGAGACTCTTTGATCTCAACCATGTTATTGGGAAGCTGAGTCACTAAAAAGTGCAAATACCCTGATTTTACTTGGACATCTGTCGACATCACCCTGAGTGCCTCAGGCACCAGGGTTCAGTAGTTTGAAAGAGTAAATGGCATTGTGAAGAATGAAAACAATCTGGTATTTTGTATATTCTGGGCTAGGTAGGAAGGAGCACAGCTAGTAGTGATGGCAGTATACAGGAGAGTTCTGCAAAGAAGGGAAGACAATCTTGTGACTGATGGTGCAGGACTGAAGACCAAGACTGAAGGTCAAAAGATCTAGTTGATACTTTAGTGCTGCAAGAGACCTCATGTAGGATGTTGGCCAGTCATTTGCATTCTGCTCTTATGCCTCCCAGTTGCAAAATGAACATAATGGATGAGACATATTCCTTTGATTTTGGTAAATATGGTTTTAATTAATATTTTAGACTTGCCATATGGTACATATTCCCACATAATGACCCTGAGGTCTTCAGAGCTGGAGAATGTCTGATACCAGTAATACACTCCATAACTAGGGGGACCTTACTAATGTAATTTTTACTATCTTAGAACAATATGTAACTAAGAGAAAAACTTTCCAGTTTGACAAAAAACAATGTTCATAGTCGCTTCCAACCTATTGACTGACCTCACTGTCCAGTCAATAGCATTGCTAGATGAAACCCACTCACAATAATGGTTCTTCTGTGCATTTATATAAAGCTTATGCTTACCAGAAGGAAATGAAGCATCTGTGATGGTGCTACCAGGGAATGGATCTACCACAGAACACACTTGCAACCCCCACAGACTTGTTTGATATACGTATGATGATCATGCATGTGCAGTTCCTATTAATGGCCCCCCCAGACTGGCCCAGAGAACTTTATTGTGAAGGAGAGGCCTAGCTGGACTCCCCTAGTTCTTACCACAGCAACTTGCAGGCTTTCAGCTGAGTCTGAGACCATGGGTGAAGCTATGGATTCATGTCTGGATCTTTACTATCACACAGAATTGAGACAAGAACACACAGAAGTGATCAGCATTACCGTGGGTTCAAATCAGTAGATCTAGGGTCACCACTGCTCTTTCAATCCACTGATCTGCAGACCAGAGTCCAAGGTAATGGCTATTAACATGGTCACCGTATTAGCAAAGGTGATCATTATGTGCACGACCTGATTCTGCCCAGCAGCTCCTGGGAAGAACACTGGACTAGTGGAAAACTTAAGACCCAGGCTAAAGCACTACTGGTTTTACATCAAACCCACGCATATCTCCTTCAAAGTCAGAAACTAGAAGCGGGTGCCAAGAAGCTGAACATGATTACTCCCAGGTGAGTCAGAAAAATATCTAGAACTAAGAGGGTACCAATGGATAAGAACAGCAAGGCTGGACCTGGCAGCAAAATTAGACTTGTGAGAACCCCAATAAAACCCATGTAGAAGTTCCATCTGCTTCTGTCCCAGAGCTCATCTGCTTAGTGGACCATTCAGAAGTGAAGAGCATCTCTTCTCTGCCTTATAGCAGCACAAGAGATGGAGGGTTGGAAGTTATGAGACTTGCTGGATTCATCCCTAATGTGCAAATTCACTGCCTGTACAGGCTTCCCCCCAGCGACAACACCACAGTCATTCAGATTACCATGCAGGGGGGCCGTCTGGAAAGAATTTGAAACACAGACAGCAGGAGGCAAAGAAAAAGTCACACACATTTTGGGCATGAAAGCACTATAGGCAATAGTTACAGAAGACACTAACCCACTGAAAGATGGGAAGCCCACTCCTTGCAGACCAGATTGACTTGGCCCTGCAACTGGACAATAGACAGATTTGAACAGGTGACAAAGTTGTTTAAAAAAAAAGTTAAGACTGTGGGATTATGTATTTAGAAAACGATGTGACCAGCAATGACTGGATTTGAAGCCATCACTGGCAACTGAGGGATACAGCAACAAACAGAGCTTAAACTCCAGACAAACATATTACCAATCACAGAATTTCTAGGTCTAGAAATAATGCCCTGCAGAGAAAGAGAGAGCTGCTTCCACATTCTGGGTGTTTGTCCAGCTGTGCAGGACACCTACATTAGGAAGTCATGCACCTCTGGGCCAGAGGTTAAGAAGAAAGACTGTACCTTGAACCTTACCTTTCAGATGAGCAAAATGAACTCCTGAAACCTGACCTGATATTTGTGAAGGATAATCTGGTCCTAACTGTGCATGTAACCACCTGCTACAAGAGCAAACCAACTGAATTCTCAGATGTGGCCACAGAAAATGTATGAAGTTACTAGAATCTCAATGAACAAATCAATACTTGACACAGGACACACACTTTGGTGCCCCCATCAAAGTCAGAAGAAAATGGTACCTTGTCAGCCACACATGGTTTACAGGGAGTAGACATGGTTGAGTTGCAAAGCTACTCAGCAGACGAATCCTGAGTTTTGTTGACATAATGAACATCTTCAAGAATAAAGAGCAGACAGGAGGCCAACAATCTACTGAGCAGAGATTAATTTCCAGAACTTCTTTTTCTTTTCTTTACAGCACCACCACAAAGACTAGCACTGGGGTGGACCAGACACCCATAACCATCCAAACCAGGTTCCCTGTAAAAAGGGGTTCATTAAAAAGATGGGATACATTCCATATAGTGTTTGTTATACCTCAAGCTTAAGTTAGTTGTCTAAGCTCTCACTAAATTCACTCTGTGAACAAACTGACTGACTGATTGAAAATCCAATGTAATAGACTCAGGAAATGGTGTGTATGTATACGGGGATTTGCATCTCAAAGTACTCAGACTTTACAGACCAGAATCACTACCAGTGTAGAAAGATAGTTCTGTCTGACATCAAACCACAGTTGTCATAGGACTGCACTGCTAGAACAAAAAGTAAAGAATAATTTACAGACCTCAAACTATAAATAGAAATCTCATTAGGCAGATTATCTGAGCTGAAATTTCAAGAACCTTTGGTAAGCTATTTTTATACATGAATCAAGGCCAAGTCCACAAAAAACTAGCGATCAAAAGAGGTCAAGGCCTTAGATTTCACACTGTATCCTGAACTCATATTTCAGCAGACTGATGCTTAGTGTCTTTCTCAGATTTTGATTTACCTTGCTACTGATCCAGAGGGAAGAGTGCCACCTACTGAGTCACTTGTTACACTTCCTGTAGCTTCTGGCTTTCCTTTCATGTCCCTATCATGCTGACCACATCTGATCCTCCTCTGACTGTAGCTTATTTTAAAGTACTCCCAGATATCATGTGCCTACCAACAGCAAAGCTTTCCTGCTGTGCTGTAATTACTGAAGGGAGCTAGGAGGCATTCAGCCTGGGAAATTAAAAGTGAAGCTGATTCCCTTTTCACTTATGCAGGTATAAAGCTAGCAGGAAATCCGAATGGGGCAGCAGATCTCACGGGAATCACTGCCTGACAACAGCTGTTTTGTTAAATTTTGTATTTGTCTGCACAGAGATCCTTTCCATAGTAGGTACAACCATGGATCAAGTTTGGTCAATTAATACAGACAAACTACAACAAATACAGACAAACTACTTTTATGACATTCTAGGACTAAGGACATGCAGGCTACGGGAATCAATACCATTAATGTGAAACATGTAACTTTTGCAACAGTGATCATGGGGAAGATGAAATTATACCCAACACACCCGAACACTAAGAAACAACATACTTTTTGTCAGTCTGGTTTCTTTTTTTCTTCTTTTATTATTTCATTTCATCATTTTCAGGAAGCTTTCACCTTTGTGCTGAGAAACAAGTGGCCTTCTTTCACCAAAAAGTTAAAGATTTATTCAGTTATTGGATTTCCACACACTTAAAGAGTACTGCAGATGTGTCTTCAATATGGACAGACATCGAACTGTCAAGTTTGCATGTCGACATATGAAGACAGTTTGAGTTATTCCTGGATGGGCCATCACTGTACAATCCCCCTATGAGTTCCAAATAACTTTTTTTTTTTTCTTAGTATTGGTGATTGCTGGCATTTGGAGGACCATATGTAACTCTACATTTGTATGTCTATGCAACTCACTGGTCAATATGTTTTACAAAGAGTCCAGATTCTGTTAGGGCCTCAACTGCAAAAACTAACTTGTTAGATCAAGCTGAGACACGTGTATCTAGCTCTGGACATCCTCAAATTAATATTAGGTGTGCAGTTCAACATACTAGATGGACCAAGGAGTCTGGAAACCAGGACCTACAAGTTAAGGCTAGATGAACTGGACTGACCTGAACAAGAAAGGCAGAAGGGAAAGAAAACAATYTGTTCTGCATATTCTTGATGAATAAGTGAAGACAATTTATGGGAAGAAAGAACAGTAAAACTCTCTAATGCTAAGTGAGGCACTGAAATATATAATTTGAAGAGGCTCAGTAGTCTGTCAATGGGGATCTTAAAAAACAGGGTAGACAAACTTTTGTCAGGGTGACATAGGTATAGCTGATACTGATTTGGACAGGGGAATAGTCCCCAAGTCCTTCTGGTCTCTCAGACCACAGATCACTCCATTTCCTCTACGAGTCTGCTAGTTTTGTTGCAGTCCAGATTCCAGTCCTAGATGCAAAGATCAATTTGTTAGCTCAGGCTGTAAGACATGCAAGTAAGTTGGGAAATCTTGAGTTCAATTTGCAGTGTGCTGGCTAACATACCACATTCTCAAGCTCTACTTTAATGGCTCGGCTAGGACATTTTGCAATATAGAAGCTTTGGGCATATTATTTGCTGACCACTTTGGTTTTATATCAGGTGATCGGTCATTGTAATACTTAAACCATGTAATGCCAGTTTAAAGAAGGTCATAATTTTGACACTTGGCTGCTTCAAATAATGTGTGACCTTTCTTCTACTGTGGATTATCAGCATGCCTCATCTAATGACTAGCAGTTCATTTCAAAATTAGTACTTTATCTATCAGTGTTCAGTTCTGGAAATTTACCAAAACGACATCTTAACAGTAGCTAGATAGGAACCTTCCACAAACAGTTTTTTTGCAGTTGTAGTTCCCTCCATACACCAAGAAATGATAGGAGAGAACTTCCTTTTTGAAGTTTTGGACATTTTCCTATGTGGACACCAGGTGATGACAGTAGCAAGACTTCCACGTCTGAACTTTTTCCTGCCCAAAACAGGAAAAACTGGCTTCTGTACAATCATGAATGGGAAAATGGAAACATTAGAGAGAGTTATCAATCGACTTTCTCATTCTTGCTATGGATTTTATTGGAAAGGACTTTCTGTTTTGCTTAGATTTTTTTTTTCTTTCAGAAATGTCATTCTGAAAAAACCCAAACCTTCAACTCACTTTATATTCTCAGACCTATATGCTTCATGCTTGGATTTGCTAAGCTGCCCCTTCAGGAGCCTTAGCAGCACTCTCTAGTCAATGAGCTAGCTGGTGCATTTACTTGACCCAGCAGGTATTTCTCTGTTCTGTATGTAAGTCTCCTGACCATAGAGAGCAGCTCTTGACTGATGCCAGCTGAGGAGCTGGGAGCATCTGGAGCTCCATGAGAAGAATGATGGAGGCTGCCGAGGAGCTAGGTTCTCACACTACATCTAAGATGTAGGGCCTAGAAGTCCTGCCTGTCATCTGGTTCTGGATGTGCTTCCCGACTTTCTATCAACAGGAGACTCAGGCGAGGACCACTGCTCCATACTCTCTGATTTCCATGGGGCAGACACATGGGCTCAAAGGGAACTACAGCTTCCTCTAGGCAGGACCTACTCAGGATGGATGGTGGAGAGATTAGGACCCCGAGAAGCACTGAAGTACACACCTGGAGTGCTGCCAGCGGGAGTCCTGCATAGCACTGATCCCTCTCTAAAAGAGCTGAAGCCCTCCAGAGGCCTCTGGAGAAGCTATTTAAAGACAGTCCACTGAGGCAGCAGTGCCTGGTGGACCAGCTGTCAGAAACGTACAGCCAACTACGTAGGTACAGAGTTACTGTTAAAAAACTGAAGTACCCCAGATTTTTTTTCTTTATCTTTTTCTTTTTCTTTTTGTGATAAAGCAGGAAGGGTTACAGGAACTAGTAAGAAGAATCCTGGGAAATGATAGGGTACGCTTACAGGAAAAAAAGGTGCTGCTGGAAAAAGCTGCTTACGTCAAGTAGAATCCTGAGCCTTCCTGCCCCTACTAGCTTTAGCACGCATCACTTACAAAAAGGACTGCATGATCCTGTTTCAGTACTGTGAGATATTCTAGGATGAGGGGGTGGCAGTTAGGCAAAGATGCTTCCTCCCAACAGAAGCACAAGAGAAAGTTGTACCTTGAGAGGATTATCTCTGTTAAAGAGATGGGATGCACAATTTGCTATATTCATTTGCATAAAAAATGCTCTCCCTATGCATTGTGCTGGCCTCTGCCTCTGGTCTGTTATAGATAGAAGTCCCTTCTTCTCTAGCGTGGGAAACAGGAGAGAGCAGCCTAAAAGCTCTCCAGAGTACAAAGAGCCTGGAGGCTTGTATTATGAGAGACCTTTGCACCGCTGCATAAGTGGGACTAGAGGTCCGACTGTACCCAAGCTCCAAGCCACCACACAAGCACTTCTGCAGTCCAGACAGGACACATTTTTAATTTTACATCTCCGGTAATTTTTAAATCTCTCCACTTTTCTCTTGCTGTGAACAACAACTATTGTAAAAGTCAAAGGATTCAGCTCAGTTCTGTGCACAGTTCAATCAACATGATAAGCAGCTGAGAGAATCCTGCCTGAATAAGAGTGAAAAAGTCCCCAAACAGGGGCCAAGACTGTGAAATGATTAATAGCTGCACTGTAAGAGAAATGGCTCTGAAAAAACTACATACATAGAACATTTTCACTCATTTTTTCCATTCTGTTGTAACAAATATATTACAGGACCAGAAAGACAGTAAGCAGAAAACTGACAGTTAGACAAATAAGATAGATAAGGTATGATTGTACATACGTCCCAGCAGAAAACTGTGTTCAGCAAAACCCACAAATAAAAAAATACAACAGACAGTCTGTTAGGGCCCAGTGCAGCACATGCCCTCCAATCTCACTCATGGGAGCTGGTGTACTCCATAACCTGTTCTTTTCTGTGACTGCTGCAAAACACTCCAGAAAACTGCACTGTCATCCAATTAAATAAACAACATTTGGCATCTAAAGGCATGAGCCCAGCTGCTTGCATAAAACACGTGAACAGATGAAAAGGGAGATAAATTGTTTCCCTTTTGCACTTCATTGAGTATATAGCTATCTATAAGGAAATAAGGTTATGTGTTTTTGCATATATAATTATTTATTCGTATGGTTCCCCATCTCCTCTTGTTTGGGTTCATAGAGATTCTTATTTGACAGCTTGCATCCCCCATCTACTGACAGAGAGTCTAATTTCAGCCTGTCCTTGAAAAGCAATGCATTTCTGAGGCTGTCCACTAAAGCTGAAACGTAACTCAGCAATTTTAGTGTCTATCATCCATAATACTGCATTATTATGAAATGTTGTTGCATTCATGTGAACAGTCAGTGTTATCAGAAATACAACACAAAAAATAACACTGAAGAGTACTGGTACCTTGCATTAACAGAGCAAGGAAGATTCATCCTTATACAGGCAGGGAACATGTATACAGTCTGGACATATACAAGTCTATGGGTCCTGACAGGATGCACCACAAGAGCTGAGGAAGCTGGTTGATATTATTGTGAGGCTGCTCTCGATTATCTTTGAAAGGTCACTGCAATCAGGAGAGGTTTCTGATAACTGAAAGAAAGCAAATGCCACTCCAGTCTTCCAAAAGGGCAAGAAGGAGGACCTAGGGAACTACAGGCCAGTCAGCCTCACCTCCATCCCTGTGAAAGTGGTGAAGCAGCTAATCCTGGATACCATTTCCAAGCACATGAAGGACAAGCAGGTGATCAGGAGTAGTCAGCATGGATTCACAGTGGGGAAACCATGCTTAACCAACCTGATAGCCTTCTCTGATGGAGTGACTGGCTGGGTAGATGAGGGGAGAGCAGTGGATGTTGTCTACTTTGGCCTCAGTAAGTAAGGCTTTTGACACTGTCTCCCGTAACGTCCTCATCGACAAACTGATAAAGTACAGACTAGATTAATGGACAGGGAGGTGGACTGACAACTGCCTGAACTGCTGGCCTCTAAGGGTTGTGCTCAGCGGTGCAAAGCTTAACTGGAGGGCAGCCACTAGCAGTGTACCCCAGGGGTCGATCCTAGGTTAAGTACTTTTTAACATCTTCATTAATGACCTAGACAGTAGGACCAAGTGCACCGTCAGCAAGTTTGCAGACAACACAAAACGGGGGAGTGGCTGATACACCAGATGGTTGTGCTTCCGTTCAGAGGGACCTCAGCTGGCTGGAGAAATGGGCCAACAGGAACCTCATGAAGTTCAATAATGGCAAGAGAGAGCTACTCTCGAATGGAGAGCAGCTTTGCAGAGAAGGACCTGGGGGTCCTGGTGGACAACAAGTTGACCATGAGCCAGCAATGTGCTCTTGGGGCAAAGGAGGCCAATGGTATCCTGGGCTGCATTAGGAAGAGTGTTGCCAGCAGGTCGAGGGAGGTGATCCTTCCCCTCTACTCAGCCCTGGGGAGGCCACACCTGGAGTGCTGTGTCCAGTGCTGGGCTCCCCAGTATAAGAGAGACATGGACAAGCTGGAGTGAGTCCAGGAAGGGGCCACAAAGATGGTTAAGGGATTGAAGCATCTGTCATGTGAGGAAAGGCTGAGAGAGCTGGAACTGTTCAGGCTGGAGAAGAGAAGACTGAGGGGGGATCTTATCAACACATTTCAACATCTGAAGGGAGGGAGAAAAGAGGATGGGACCAGACACTCTTCAGTGGTGCCCAGTGACAGGATGAGAGGCAATGGGTGCAAATGGGTGCAAATACAGGAAATTCAGTTTAAAGATAATAAACTTCTTGACAGGGATGGCTGTCAACAGGTTGCCCACAGAGGTCTTTGGAGATATTCAAAATCTGACTGGACAATGTCCTGAGGAACCTGCTCTAGCTGACTCTCCTTTGGGCAGGGAGATGTGACTAGATTATCTCCAGAGGTCTCTTCCAACCTCAACTGTTCTGTGATTCAGTGATTAAAGAGTTTTTGCAAAAAGAAGAAAATCAGAAGATCTGAAAACTGACGTAACAATAAATGTAATTCTAGAATATTAAGTATTTCACCTTACATATGCTAAGTATGTCTAGAAAACCCAGGTATGAGATATGTAGGCTTAATTTGGGATGCATATATTAATGAATCCATGCCTGCCCACAGCTCTCGGTCCATCACTTAGGCTTGGACCTAAATGACAAATCTCACCAGGTGAGCCTGGGATAGTTCATATGGGACAGGTACTAGGCTGGCTCAGAAAAGCACTGACTCAGTGTATTTCACAGGCAGTCTCTGCTCATGGGGTGCTAGTGAAATCACTACTAAGCACAGCTGCTCTGCTGCTATTACAGTCACTGGTAGGACTGCTGGCTGCCCTTGCAGTGGCAGGTCACCTCTATTTCACAACGTTTCCCTCAGTTGCTAATTCTTTCAAAGCTTTTCTTACAACATAAAAACACATTATCACTCTGAACTGTATAAACAGCCATGTAATGCAAAGCAATAAAAATAACCAATTTTAGCCTCGTCAAAAACATATTTGGACTTTATACACCTTTTGTACTATATCAAATGAACTCTACTCCAAAATAAGTTGGAAACTTCCATTTTACTTTATATTGTACACAAACAGTGCATATAAATCATCYTGTCCATATCCACGTACAAATAAATTAGCATGAAATTATTTCTCAGTTTTTTTATATATAAAGAAGCTCTCTTTACTTTCTTACACAGATAATTCACTGTGTATTAAAAAAAAATACATAAAACATGTCCCCTGCCTTCAAATAATCCGTATGAAAATGAAATGAAAATAATGAATCTGATGCAAAAAAAGTGTGAGAAATGGATATTGTTAATGTAATTTAAAATTAAGTAAGCATTCTCAGAGATTGAGGGATTTAACTGTAAAAGTTCAAGGTAATATTAATTGCTATATAGCTACATTAGGATTATTGTTTTCAGATGACTTCAATGACATTTATTGTCAGTAAAAACTGGAATTGAGTAAATAATTAAGAAAAAAATTATGTTAAATATTTTATTTAAGGAATGTTGTGAAATTCACCAAACAAATTATTCAGTAAATACTTTTAAGTCAGTTCTGAAACATGCCAGAATTTGTTCCTAAATAATCATAATGATCCAAAATATTTTATTTACTTGGAACTCACACTAACATTTCAAGAGTCTCATCAATCAAGAAGATGTGGTCTTTTCAGTCCATTTGGAGAACTGCTACCATGAAGAAAGAAAACAACCCCTTCTCTATCCAACCATCTGCACACAAAGCAGTTACAGTCCAAGAAGGTGTTACCATCTCCTCGCTAAAACACTGAGCAAAATTTAAAAGGTATGTAGCAAATCAGAATAAATAAATATAATCTATAAGAGTGCATATGGGAAGGCTTTCTGGGCTATATGTGTTTGGGCAGACTTCTATTTCTTTAGTTTGTTCTTATTCTAATAAAAACAAGTCTACCCCAAAACACGAAAGAAAGTAAACTCCAAACAAAACAACCTCATTTAATTCAAATTAGATTAATGCAAAAGCAAAATGTCAAGGTGAAGTTGCAATAAAAATAACAGGTAAC
The DNA here is from genome assembly GCF_003343035.1 of Apteryx rowi. Taxonomy (NCBI): domain Eukaryota; kingdom Metazoa; phylum Chordata; class Aves; order Apterygiformes; family Apterygidae; genus Apteryx; species Apteryx rowi. Next base: position 89,533 of record NW_020451253.1, read on the forward strand.
AATCCTTAGACATTGGATATATTAAGTGTCAAAAGACATTTAATAAAAATATGAGAGCATTTATTACTATTACCCATACACACTGTAAAGCCAAGATCCATTTTAAAATTTAAAAGCTTTGTTAAAAGGGACCAACTGCTCAATATGCCATTTTTTTAAATGAAAAGGCAGTGGCCTCCAAAATGGCCCTGTGACTTCTTTCATTCTTGTAATCTCAGGAAATAAAAGAATAAAAGTATGTAATGAAATGAAATAAAAATATGTAATGTCATGGGCTAACACTGATACACACAATAATTTTATACTGTTCACATACCTTTTCTAACTAAGGGCCTTGTTCTGCCACCATCAGCAGCAAACTCCTGAGGCAAACCATCACTGGCATTAATGCTACTCAGATACTCTATCTGTTCAGTGAGTTATATCTAAAGTTTGGCATTTTGGTATTTTTACATCTCCTTATTCAAAAAGGCAATCCTATTTTCATTGATGTTTCAATCTTGTAATTTTTTTTCTGTAAACATTTGAACTTTCTCTTCAGGAAACTACATGTTTAAACAAAGATGACCTGAAGGAATGGTAAGACTGAGCTTCACACAATTTAGGATTGTTTAGAGAATGTATTAGATGAGATTTTAATCTGCTAGGTTTCCTTTCACAATTTTTTGAAAGTTTATCTATTTATTTACAAAAATATATTGAGCAAAGCTACTACGCTACCCCTGCCCCAGTTCTCAGGCACTCGTCATGGCGTCATACTTCAGCGTAATGTGTAAGGACATGTTGTCTGGTTCACAGACAGTTTTGTGAAGGAACTGATGGAAGGCTGATGGCTGATGGGAGGAGGGAATAAAGACAAAAGGGAGAAGTGAAGGGGCTTCGATGCACTGGTACTTTTGCAAACACTCCTTCTTGTTGGGAGGGGACTTTTGGCAGAGTACTGTAAAATGCCTTGGTAAAACAGCAGATGAGAAAGCCTGCAGTATTATTTATTAATTTCAGAATATACAGGTCACTATGTTAAAGGTGGACACGTGTACTGTAAGGAAGTTGTTTGTTCTAGATTCCCTGTTAGGTTGCTTGTTTTTTTCCTGGAGCTAGTACAGGCTTTTCCTGGGACATCAAATTCTTCTATACCAAGAAACTAGATCACCTTAAGGAAGACTTCTGTCTATCAGGAACATTTGATCTTCTCAGAAATGTCTGCAAGTCTGGAGTGCTCCTTGACAATAACTGTAATCTCACAGTGTGGGTAGATCAGGGAAAAAAGGGAAATACAATCATCCTATTCAGATGTGAGAAACCACCATAACGGGGTATGGCTGGAAGAAGAGTCGGTCGCTTTGCTTGACTGTGTCACCATGCCTCTATCCCAGTGGGATACAGGTCATATTATTTACCAATAGCAAGAAGAAAAATTCTGCTAAGACAAAGTTGCAGGCCATTTGCTTCTATACTGGAATTTCAGAAACCTAATTTGTTTAACATGATTAAGGATAAATAGTAAAACAATCCATATGACTAACAACACATAGTTTGAAATTTGTTTTTTGCAAGAAGGGGAACAACTGGAGTTAGCCAGTGTTCTTCATGAGGAAGGATGGTCTTGTAGCAAAAACACAGGCCCAGGTTGGAGTATAGGTTCTCCTCTTGAACATGCTGTAACCAACCAGCGTGACTTTTAGAAAGCCAACTAGGACTTGATTTCCGCAAAGATTTCTGCATCTCTCATCTGCCTGAGCTACGCTACTTGTACACGCACATTTGGCTAAAGCATAGGCAGAAATCCTCAGCTCCATCAAAGCCAAATAACCATGTCTTCAAGCACACAATTGCGTTGTGAAAATGGAGCACCAAACCCTTTGTCTTCCTCCCTCTGGTCTAGGCCTCTTGTTTCAGCTTCCTTTCACTTCATGGGGCGTACAAAGTGGCACAAAAACAGCCACAACAGAATGGGCAGAGCATTCGCTGAGGTAAGAAATCTTTAAGCGTGCCCAGAGGTTGTACAAGTCTTCTCGGCACTTTACTATTAACTTTTTCAGTGTAGGGCAAGGTCAGAGTAAAGCATGATCTGCCGAATCTTCACCTACAGAAACACACCCTACTAGACAATGGACATAACTGCCACTCTAAATTGTACCATGAACTGATATATTTATGACCATGTCCATAAATGATAGAGTAGGAAACATATTTCAGAGCCAGGTTATATACAGTTATCTCCTAATCTTGGACGTAAAATGAAGACTATTCTTACATATTTCACAGGGAAATGAAGGATTAGCCTGAGGTTTGTAAATATGTTTAAGATTCCCAAATTGCAAAACTGTGCTAGCAGAAATGCAAACTGTTATCAGTTGTCACAATATAACTTCACTTCTGCATCGAATGCTGTCAGCTATCTCATAAAACGCTTGTAACACACACTCACTAATGGAATCCAGGGGCAGCAATACAGAACACACGATGCATGAGAAACACAATGATTTTGCTTTTCCTTTGGCTGTTTTTACTTTTGAATTTCTCTGGCATCAAACAATGTCAGAGGATCAGGCAGGCATCACATTGCCTACAGTGAGATAATGACTACTATAGAACTGGATTATAGCATTATTAGTTATATATTTCTAAACAATGTCAAAAGATATCAGATGTCTCTGGAACCCCTGACCTAAGCTCTGAAACAGTGTTTATAGCATTGACTAGCATTTCTCAGCAAAAATGAATAATCAATATCTTCTTAAAAGAATCACAAACACTTTTCAGTCATGTGGGTTACAAGGCACTATTTTGCTTCCCATTTTCTGTATTGAGTGGCTAACACAGTTAAGCTATAGTTCTACAAACAGTTTAAGCTATCATAAGCGGGCACTGATGCTGAAAGAAGCAATTCACAATCTCATCGCCAGCCACTCTTTCCCTCTCTTGCACCAGCACACATATTCATGTGGCTAAGCAGTGAATCAGATGCAGAATTCAGGTTTAAAAAAGCCCCAAAGTTATAAAAGCATTAATTTTAACCCTCTCAGTTTAATCTACTCAAGCTATTTGAGGAACTAAAGCATGAGAAATCAAAACTGTGCTAATCAGCTGTCCTTAAATAGAAAACATAAAAGCAGACTTACCACAGATAAGGAGGCAGGCACTTCCCATCAAACACAAGATCATAACTTACACACCATGGGAGGGATTTATCTCACCTAGCTTTGAGCACCTACATTTCAGCCAGTCACTCCAGGCTCTTTGAATACTCAAACAACAAAAATCAGCACTTTCAGGGCATAAAGCACTTGAACTGGATGACCTAGATTTAGGTGACTACTTCAGGATGAGACGGATCCTGCTGTAGGAGTGCCTGTCTCTCTCCACTGATTATTACTGCAGTCTAGATGTTGTAGACATGGACTTGTGATATTTGCATTTGCCACATGAAACTTGCTGTTATTTTCTTCAGTGCCTCACAAAAAGTGTTTCCCGCAGTAACTCCTTGCCTGCATTTTTGGTGTATTATATTAAATATCCTCATGATAGATTCAGGTAAGTCTTTTCTAGCTTCCACAAAATGTTTCAATGGAACAACCTGTTTGCGGGGGGATGCGTGAATGACACATCATTGCCCTAAAAACATATTTTCATGTATTATTCTGTCAAATTGTTGTAACAAATTTGAGTAATCTTTTAAAGGCATATAAACAGAAAACCGACTGTGATGTAAATTTGCCAGAGCCACTTCACTGCATCTCTTAGGCTGTCAGCATAGCTGGCATCCATGAAAGCGTGCAGTTAACATCCTGCCTTATACTGAAAATTGAACAACTGTGTCCTGCATAATTCTGTGCATATTATTCCTGAATTACAGCATCCTTGCTAATTCTAACATTGGTCTCTTGGGCTAAGTTTGCTAATCATGACAAATTGTGGAGTATTTGGTTTTCTAAATGCCTGGGTGTATGAATACCTGGGGACTGAGCTGAAACAGATAAGCTCTTTCTCACCTCATGACTCATCCAAAAATTGGAAGAGAAGAGAAACTAATGGACCAATACCCAACGGATCTGATTTATCTTTGCGTCACTCCCAAGATATGTATTATACCACTGAGGTCATGGGAGTTAAATGGATGCAAACCTAGTGTGACACAAAAGGAATTAGGCCTTTTATCATTTGGATCCATCCCTTTCATTGTAATAAAAGTAACTTTGGTGTGTCCTTTTTCAAAAATATGGAAAAGTTTGTATCTTAAGTAACAAGAGGTAAAAATTCAGTTATTAGAGAGACATGACAGAAACATGCAGAAAGACTATCTGGATCTAGATATGCCATTATTCAAATTAGACTGTAAAAAATTTGCAAAACCAAGTTTCAATATTTATGTCTGATTTACAGCACTGGCCAATTCCAAAAAAGACTTAATTTTAAAAAAAAACATTTGCCTTCAGTAGGTTTTTAGACTAGACTGTACCCTAAACAACAGTAGTGCATTCTGTGCTACACTGCTGTTACAAGAATGCTTGATACAATACATAGACTGTACTGATGAAGATTTATGGGAGTGGTATTTGCTATATTAGTATTTCCTGAAGTTCAACAGAGAAATGTAGAATTTAGAAAAGAAAAATAATCCTAAAAATATTATTTCTCTGACTTCTCTCCCAAACAACAGTATTACTGCAACACTTCAAAATATTTACAAAATATTAGTGGGGAGGCAGTTAAACAAAGATACTTGTACATACCTGAACATTTTGCTGAGGTGAAAAAAAAAATAAAGTTCAGTCAAACATCTCACTTTTTACTGAATTCTACTATCTATTCTAATTAGAACAAATTCAAATACTTGTTCTAATAACTTGTTTTATTTGTTGTTTTATTAAATTATTTGTTCAAATAATTTGCTTTTGCAGAATTGAAAAATATTTTTAAGTATTTTATTTTCTAAGGAAAGGTGGGCTAGTGGGAAGACAATTAGTAAGCAAGCGGATCCCACCTTCAAATTTCCATTTCAGGGAACAGGAGTAGGCTCATTTAATGAAATACAGAATTTGCATGGTAGCACACACATCATTCTGTAGTAGCTGGCCAATGTGACAGTTTTAAAGATGCCTTTAATATAATAGATTTTGCTTTAACCAATATTGCATAGATAACTTGAAATAAGTACCTCATTAGGAGAAAAAGAATTGCTGAGCTATTAACATAATGTGTAATTATTGCTAAAATCTATTGGCTTTGGTATCAAAGGAATGGAGGGTGGCATACGTGATGCCAATATTTGAAAATGACTCTGAAGCAATTTGTGGAAAAGACATGAGTAGGACTGATATCCATGACAGAAAATTTCTAGAAAGTATGATTAAGAGCAGAGTAAACACATGGATAGTAATGCAGGCTCATAGGGAAGTGTCAGCACAGCTTTTGGATGTCATGCTTCACTAATCTAGTTCATTTGAATAATCATGTGGATATGGATGGTCTGGTTGATACCGTACATGCCCATTTTCAAAAACCTTCTGATAAAGTTGTCTATCATAGGCTCTTAAACTAAGCTGTCAAGGAAAAAAAAGGTGTTAGGAAATACAAATTCCCTTTCAAGGCTGACTAAAAGACAGGAAAAAAAAGGCTAGGAATAAGCTGGGGTTTTTTTTAATTTTACAGTGGATAGAGCTTACCTGGTAGTCTCACCAACATATGTTCAACATACTTATAAATGGTCTGGAAAATGGGGGAATGAAAACAGGCAGTTTTCTGATGATATTAAATTTAATTTAAAAAAAAAGAGTGCAAGTTGATGCAAAAGGACCTCATGCTACTGAATAAGCATAAGATAAACTGGCAGATAAAAGTCAAAATCAATAAATACATATTCAGACACACTGGAAAAAAAACAGTCCTAGTTACTATTCACTACTTACACGATTCTTTGGATTCAATTTTTCATAGTACAAAAATTATAGGCTAACAAATGAATTATCCGGTAGCAAATTTACAACAAGAAACAGGTGTTTTTTCACATACTTCACAGTTAAACTTCAGAACTCATTGCTACAAGATGCTTTGAATACCAAAAGAAAAAATGAATACAAAAGCAATTAGCCAAAATTAATGGCAAAAAGACCCTAAGGGGCTATCAATTACAAAACTGCAATATAGCTTCTAGCCTCAATGTGTCTATACCATAAATATCTCAACAGAAGTTGAGACGGCATACCATCTCCTTACCCTGTTCTCATACTTCTTCCCTGAGCATCCAGTGTTGGCCACTGTCAAAGACAGGATACTGGACTAGAAGTACCTTTGATTCAAACCAGTGCAACTATTCTCATGTTATTTGATGTTCACAGACACTACCGGCACCTAAGTAATTTACAACTGAGGGATAAAAACATTTGCATTTGGAACTAAGACACTGATCCTGAAATAAGTTATTCTTATATGCATAAATGTAACAATATTGAGCTGTTTAGGAACTGAACTAAAGCCTGAGGAGAAATCCTCTGATGTATTTAACACACTTTGATCACAGCCTATAGCATCACATTGTAAAGAAACAAAATAAATATTGCTATTATTGATTAGAAATAGGGCTCAACTAAACCTCCAGAGCTGAACGCTTCCACTTGCAAAGAATTCGGGGTGGAATTCAAATCTGGGCCTAACAAATAGTCAAATTAAAAATGTAAAGACTCTAATTCTAAAATAATCAATGAAGAAAAAGATGTAGTAGTGACTCTATGATGCCTGCATGGGATCCATCTCATGTAACTTCCAGATAAGATGAATTATTCTTTAGACATGGCTATTTCTTTCCAAGGAGTCCAAGTGACTAGTTCAGATGTAGCAGTCTACATTAGAGGTATCTGAAATCAGATTAGATGAATCCCACTGCCCTGGAGTCTTACTGAAGACTGACCTTTTATCTGTACCCATTTTGCAGTTAGAACTCCTCCATGCACTGCAGTATTTGCAGAACAAATTACTTGAAAGAAACACAGAAATGATTTTAATGATAAACAGTAAATTCTGAGATTACTGGTCAAATCAGATTATGTTGTAGATATGCAGTAGCTACTCACATCAGTTTTTGGTCGTGCTCCAGCTGACACTGGGCTAGATGAACAATCTAGATCCTGGTAGCCTGCTCTTCTATTTTTCCAAGATCTCTTTCCTTGATGATCTCCATAAAAGCCAGTCTCCACTTGAACAGGGCACTGTAAAAGAATTTTAAAAACCCTGTAAATAAAGGCAGGTCATAAATATTTTTTTTAATGTGAGCAGCAAGATAAAAACATTGGAATTTTATTTTTATCTTTTTAAATGCTTTTTTTTCGATGTAAAGTAAACATTTGGCCTCAAACTTTTTTTTTCTTAAAAACATCTGCATCTTTCTTTTTACATTTTGCTACATTAGACATCCAGATATTTTGTAAAGTGGTTTCCTTAACAGCAAGTGTACAACAACTGGAGCACTATTAAATAGCAGTATATCCTCTTCAGTATCAAGGAACTGAATCCCCTCTACCTCAGAAAGAGAAGTGATGTTATTCAAATTATTTAAAAATATATTTTGACTTTATTTCATATTCTTTATCTAATTTAAATAGAGATACAGCAAACTCTGTTTCAAATTACAGAACCTGAACATTCCAAATCCGCTTTTCCTTGTCCCCCAAACCAGGGGAAATCTTACTCAATTGCTCCCTTCTCACACAATTTTTTAAAAGATACATGTCCTAATTCTGGTCACCATATGCACCAGGCCACACTGAATTTAATGCCAGGAAGAGACCAGCTGCACAACACTCCCCCACATATCTTGGTTTTCTTCAAAACAAGTGGGTGTATGAGCAAGGAGAAAGTTGTATTGCAATCCACCAGGATCCAAGCTGGGGACAACCAGGGAACTAGGATTGTGGGTGCACTGCAGAGTAGTCCCAAGCTGTACATCAATCAAAATCAGCCCCTTTTCTGGCTGCTTCTCTTCACAAGAGGAAAAATTTGCTGCTGGTCTGTAACAGTAACTGCCTAGTTCCTAGTTAGTATATTCCTAGGACTGTGAAAAGAGGAGGCAATGCAAAGCAAACAAAAGAGTCAGCATGCGGCCCAAAGAAATCCGAAGATAACATGCTGTTTCAAAAGCATTAAGAGGATGTGTAAGTTAAAGACAAATTTTGTTCTATGAAAATTATCTCTAATATCAGACAGGGTATTTATAATCAAACAGGATTTCTATGTCACTATTCATGAATGATAAAGGACTAAAAAAACTTAAAAATGCCATTCTCATCTTCAGATCTGCTGTTTTTTCTGTACTAACACTGGTTATTAGACATTAAATGGAAACTAGGAAGATATATTAAACAATAGTGAAACACACTGTTTACCAAAAGGCTTTTTAATCATTGTTATTTCATTTATAAACTATCTTTCTTGCTAAGAAAGATTTTTTTCATAGAAAAAGAACAGGTTTTTGAGGAGCTGTACTACTAATTGCAGTTTTTCAAAACTAGCAAATTTGCTCTTTTAGTGCATGCAGATAGCCCAGTTTCCTGTATTTATAGCATGTATTTATGGCATTGGTGAGAATGTTTCAGAAAAAAATATGGATGACAGATAATTTTTTTCTGATATCTTTACTGGACCAGATACTGAGTCAGACACCCAGTGCTATTGCCCAATGCTATTTCCCAATAAAAATTTGACCAGCTGTAATTTGCAGTTTACACAGATGTAAAGACAGGCCAAGGCAAATTAAACCTAACAGCTTATTTTAAGTTAATGAATGATTTAGAAAACACCTTAAATTTGTTCCCCAAAATACTGCTAGACCCCTACTCTCACCCACTAACTTCCATAAAATTCATTCACCCAATCATCTATTTTCATTAACTAACAAGTATTTAGATTTCTTTCTGCAACATTTTTATTCAATAGAGTATTATTAATGAAAAATATCTCCACAACGGGAAAATATAAATAATAATAAAATATCAAAAAGTTACTTCAATTAGCAGATGAAAAACCCTTCACTAGAAAATAGACTGTCTCAAGCCAGTGATTAAATTATAGGTATATGCTTGAGACAAAGCATCTGTCACACAAGCACTGGGTCATCTGTTAAAAATTGCCCATGCCCTCAAGAGACCAATATTCAGAGCAACGGCTCCAGCAAACATGCTGCCACTTATATAACACAGTCACCTAGTTCTGAGACTTTGGATCTGTGACTTTGAACTTGCATCTGTGAGCACTTTTCCCAAAATGGCTTTTCATTCATAATTTTTTGCTTCAATTCCCAGTTTATATAATGAAAACAGGATAAAAACATATGAAGAGTCCATAAGTGGTGCACTATTTTATAGATGGCAAATTTACACATTTACTAGTAAACATGTCTGAGATTGATCTTTCTATTCAAGTTTCAATGTGAATGACAATGATAAAGCATTGGATGTGTGTGGAACAAATTACAAGCTATATTAAGAAATATGGACCAAATGGGATGAATTGATAAAAGATAAATTACTCATACAACTTGTATGAAAACAACAGTTTGTTCATTTTTTTCCACAGCAACTGTCACTTTGAGATTTACAAAGTCTGCTTCTTCACAGTAAATTCATGGAAGATTTAAGAGGATCTATTTCTCTTCTTTGCCTATACAGGAAGACTGAGGTCAACTCATTTTGAAACTACTAATTCTTAAATGTTTACATTAGGGCAGATGATTCCCTTGCTCAGAAATGGCTTGATTACAAATACCTTTGCATGAGACAGCAAATGGTGTCCTACCATCAGTTCCACAACAGATTGTTCCTGACTCTTTTGGCCTGATGTTGCTGGTCTGGGCAGGAAAACCTTTGTGGTACATGACCTCTCCATCTCTTGTAGTGAAATTGGCTCTTGGATGTCTGAAGGGCTTTTTCAGTCTATCAAATAAGACCACAGTAAGAATGTGGGCTGATTTACCTGATATTTACCTGTCCATAGACAAATAAAGCAAAGAAAGTTCTGCTGCTTCAGAGTGGGAAGAAGGTGTGACCTGATGAAGAGAAAGAGGAGTGTAATTCCTCAAACATCATATTGAGAAAAATGGTGATTTTGGCACTATATTAGAAATATCCTTGGAATCTTTCTGGATTCATCTGAGCAGAAGTGAATACTGATAAGGAAAAAAAATGGTGCCAAGACCAGTGAGACTGGCTTGAAGGTGAGTTTTATCAACATGTTAACCATGGCCAGCTGTATTGCTAGCACAGGCTTTTCTCTGAGACTTATCCCTGGAAATAGGCTGTACCTGAAGTCCTGGCTTCTATACTCAAGACATGAGTCTTGCCACTGGGCGTCAGTAATAGAATAGTAAGCATCTGGGATGCTGGTATTGGTGTTCTCTATGCACAACTTTTGAYGTTGATGTCATTATGTATCAAAGACATTTGAACACATTGACTATTTGGACTTGGTTTTCACTGTCTGAACGCCAAATGTCTTTCACTGAATGCTCCAGCCATGGATTTAATCCAGTGTCCTATGATGTTTAGATCTTCATAGAAAAGGAATGATGCCTATTGAAACCATGGCTTTTGCCTTAGAATAGGCACAGGCATAAGATGACAGATGTTAGGATCACTAGTTAGCAAAATCAGACTGCCTCACAGTGGGAAGTGCTTGAACTCTGATGGCTTGAATTTCACTTTCAGGCAGAAAAGCCAGCTACATTGCCATTGTACTTTGACAGATGACATTGAGCAGTTTCCTACAAGAACACTGTCCATTAATAGACAGATAAGTAAAGACAAAGTGAATAATAAAAAGAATTCAGTTGGACAGAGCTGGTTCTGACTTGCTGACATGTACAGTAAGAACAAAATGAGAGATGGTTATGGATACTCTGTTGCTTACATTCTCACTGCAGAATATGAAAACGGATATAGCAGAAGTGCAGCACCCAGAGATGCAAGATTTTCAACTCTCCAGTCTGACAGACATGAACATCTATGTTGTGATGCACGCAGACACGTACTCAAAAAACTTACTTTTACAAAATGCACCAGCCTTGAAACATCAGAGGCAGCAAGAGCATTCAAGTAAACTCACTTTCCAGGAACTTCAAGCTAGCACCAACATTCAGAGCTGCAGTTCAACGTAACTCTATCTTCAGAACTGACTTTAATCATAGATTAAAGCAGAGAACAAATACCCCTAACTTCTTATACTGTTCCTTCTCCAATTACTTGCTTCTATAAAAAAACTTGTTTATTCAAAAATTACTAAAATTATATTATAGCTTCCCAAGCCCATTTGCCCTCAAAAAATATCTTGGGAAATTGCATGTCATCAATTTTTGACACCAGCTATMAAAAAATATTCTTAAATATATGAATGCAACTCTAAATCAATTATTCATATAAAATAAAAACAAATATTAATTCAAGTCTTAATGAAGATATATAGTGTCTCTCTTGCTGTTACGTCTTTAAATAAATACTACAAGTGCAAATAGGCTAACACCAGAACTTCATATTCACAATATTCTATAATGACGAACTGTATCAAATGCAATCACCTGGATCCAAATTCCCCTCTAAAAAGGGTATTTTATGAATTTAGCTCAAGTTGACAGAAAACTTGCAGTCTAATCCTATGACATATCTGTTCATTTGGCCTGCAGGAGTTCAAGCAGCTCATGAGATTTCATTATTACTGAGTCAAAACTGTAACTTATTTCATCCTTATAACTTGTTCCTCATCCTCTCCAGAAACACACCCAGATCTGAAAACCTTTACTTCATGAGCATCTGATAGCTAAATGTTAGCAAATGTATCATATGACACACATTCTTACCAGTAGCTTGTGCCTTTTGGCAGAAGGAGTACTGGAGGGAGAAGAGCCAGCACTGAGAGCTTCTTCAATATCTAAATTCAATTCCTCCAGTTTCTTCATAAGACATGACATAGAGTCTGACCATTCAGATTCTTTTCCTGGTTGGGTCTAAAAGAAATCAAACATACACGAAATCTTAAAACATTCAAACTTTTTGTGACTTGAAGACTCATTTTTTTGACCAGCTCTCAAGAAAAAAGCTGACCAGCTCTTTCCCTATCCTTGGGTGACTTTCTCCATTTAGAAATCTTCAGCAATCACTCCAGTCCTGATGACACATACTCATAGCTGCTCTTCGTACCCAAACGATCACACTCCACCTCTGCATATCTGAACGGCTTTCTAACACTTCATCTTGGACAAACCATTGCCAGTTCAAACTAAGCATGATCAAGACCAAAACTAAAATAACTTTAATGTCTGCTTCTTAAGCCACTTCTATTTTAACATCTCTCCACTAACTGCTCTGTCAATGAGGATCAGAAATTGAGGGTCATCATGAGTGCCGTTTTTTTTTCTTTATTACATGTCCAGGCTTAATCAAGTCTTGTAGCTATTTTCTGCCCATAAGTTTGGAAAATGCGCCTGGATGGCCAAAATACTTTGTGGGTTCCAAGCATTTTCTGTTTTAATGGATGTATTTTTCCCCTTATATCTAACCTGCTTCACTCTATAGCAAAAATTTTAATCCATTTAAGCGCAGCTGCCAAAAATACTTTTCTTATTCCTTAGTTTCCTCAAAAGTCTGTTCCAGTGACTCCTCTTAAACTTCTTTCCACAGTAGTCCCTGTGCATGCTGCCACAATATGCCTCATTTTTCTTATTCAAATCACTTTTAAAGACTCATGGCAAAAGTACAGTCACAATGACCTCCCTGCCATCAAGGGCAGCTCCAAGTCCAGGGTTTAGCCTCTATCCTGAAGCTGCTTCGCTTCTTTCATCTTTCTTATTTTTATGAATTATACGTAACTTTTGCACAGAGATCATTTTATAGCAATCAATTTTAATAGACTGAGCACACAAACACTAATATTACATTGCCATCCTTCCAAAATCCCTAAGAGTATCATATCAACAGTCCACAATACCTAGGGGAGCTAGATAAATACTATTATTATTCCTCACCTGATAAATCTTTGTGGTAATCTGTTTCCTTCTGAGGGGTTAGCAAGTGGGACATGGAGAAAATCATAATTTACGCACTATCACAGAACAAAGCTGTACAAATAGAATCCAGGAAGCTCACACCAGTACTATACTGACATATATTATTCCTCATAGAATTGCTCATCTTCACCAGAATTAACCATGAGGTCCCAGATCTTCAGACTCCTAGTCCCATATTACCCACAGGACCATATTCCCTCCAAAGGGGATAGTTTGGCTTAATATATAAAATTTCATTTTGGAACACAAAAAATTAAATGTCCACTCTTTAGTTTTCTAAATCTTTATCATTTTCAAAATTTTTCCAATCTAAAACTGAATATTTTTTCCTGGAATGCTGTTAAAAGAGCTAAGCTCTATTTCAAAAGCCTATACAATTATTTAAAACACACTCTGCAATTACTTTCCACTGTCTTCCAAAACATTTTAAATTAAAATATAGAATGTTCCACAGAAAATGAATATCAAAAGATGCTTTGCATGTTGAATCCTTTCTGAGTGAGACGATCTTTTACAGGAAATGTACGTGTTGATATATGTCTACAGTACTGATTTCTAGACAAAGTAAACATTCTACATTTTGCTTGCTAATGTACTGACCTTTACAATACTAAAGAATGCTCAGAAAAAAAAACAAATAAATCAACCCAAGCTCCAGCAACAATCGGTGTAGCACTCCGTCAAATATCATATGAAGCTTCTAGTTCTCAACACTATTAAACTAAAATTTGACAATAAGGAGCTATAAGAACGTGTCTTCTTACTAATCAGTGGTAATCAATTCTGAGATAATGATTGCATATGGAAATGAGTAAAATATGTTTCACTTCAGTGATATATGTAAAAACTGTATTTATGAAGTGACAAACATTGAAGGTTAAATTAGAAGTTTGGATTTAAAGTTCCATAAAAAGTAGGCTAGAAGAGATTTCATGAGGGCAAATGGGCCATTTCCTGTTCCATGGCAGAAAGCAGTAGTTAATATCTATATTTGGGGTGGGGGTACTTTAATTCAGTGTTTTCCGAAGAAAACACGAAGATGAAAGTTCACAGAGTCTTTAAGAAAGACTGAATTCTGAAGACATTCCACATGCATGTAATAACACACGTATGATATAATGCTACAATATACAATACAGCTGACAGAACGGCTGAGGTTGGAAGGGACCTTCAGAGATCATCTAGTCCAACCCCTTGCGCAGGCTGGGTCATCTAGAGCAGGTAGCTCAGGACCCTATCCAGACGGCTTCTGAATATCTCCAAGGATGGAGATTCCACAGTCTCTGTGGGCAACCTGTTCCAGTGCTCAGTCACCCTCACAATAAAAAAGTTTTTCCTTATGTTCAGACAGAAATGCCTGTGTTTCAGTTTGTGCCTGTTGCCTCTCATCCTGTCACTGGGCACCACTGAAGAGTGTCTGGTCCCATCCTCTTTTCTCCCTCCCTTCAGATGTTGAAATGTGTTGATAAGATCCCCCCTCAGTCTTCTCTTCTCCAGCCTGAACAGTTCCAGCTCTCTCAGCCTTTCCTCACATGACAGATGCTCCAATCCCTTAACCATCTTTGTGGCCCCTTCCTGGACTCACTCCAGCTTGTCCATGTCTCTCTTATACTGGGGAGCCCAGCACTGGACACAGCACTCCAGGTGTGGCCTCCCCAGGGCTGAGTAGAGGGGAAGGATCACCTCCCTCGGCCTGCTGGCAACACTCTTCCTAATGCAGCCCAGGATACCATTGGCCTCCTTTGCCCCAAGAGCACATTGCTGGCTCATGGTCAACTTGTTGTCCACCAGGACCCCCAGGTCCTTCTCTGCAAAGCTGCTCTCCATTCGAGAGTAGCTCTCTCTTGCCATTATTGAACTTCATGAGGTTCCTGTTGGCCCATTTCTCCAGCCAGCTGAGGTCCCTCTGAACGGAAGCACAACCATCTGGTGTATCAGCCACTCCCCCGTTTTGTGTTGTCTGCAAACTTGCTGACGGTGCACTTGGTCCTACTGTCTAGGTCATTAATGAAGATGTTAAAAAGTACTTAACCTAGGATCGACCCCTGGGGTACACTGCTAGTGGCTGCCCTCCAGTTAAGCTTTGCACCGCTGAGCACAACCCTTAGAGGCCAGCAGTTCAGGCAGTTGTCAGTCCACCTCCCTGTCCATTAATCTAGTCTGTACTTTATCAGTTTGTCGATGAGGACGTTACGGGAGACAGTGTCAAAAGCCTTACTTACTGAGGCCAAAGTAGACAACATCCACTGCTCTCCCCTCATCTACCCAGCCAGTCACTCCATCAGAGAAGGCTATCAGGTTGGTTAAGCATGGTTTCCCCACTGTGAATCCATGCTGACTACTCCTGATCACCTGCTTGTCCTTCATGTGCTTGGAAATGGTATCCAGGATTAGCTGCTTCACCACTTTCACAGGGATGGAGGTGAGGCTGACTGGCCTGTAGTTCCCTAGGTCCTCCTTCTTGCCCTTTTGGAAGACTGGAGTGGCATTTGCTTTCTTTCAGTTATCAGAAACCTCTCCTGATTGCAGTGACCTTTCAAAGATAATCGAGAGCAGCCTCACAATAATATCAACCAGCTTCCTCAGCTCTTGTGGTGCATCCTGTCAGGACCCATAGACTTGTGTATGTGCATTTTACTTAAATGATCCTTAACCTAGCTCCATATGCTATGAGGCACACTTGGCCTTTATCTTGACAAATATTTTTGTATTGTATCAATACTTCTTTCTAGCATTTGTCAATACTCTGCAGTACAGTATATATAGATGTGCCAAAACCAACAGTTCTTATTTTCTTTTTCTATAATAGAACTCAAATCACAGTCACTTCTTACAAATACAAGCTTTAAAGAGCTCTCCCAAACTAAAACTCCCCTAGTTTCCATTAAATTTTGTCTTTCTAGTTCAGTAAGATTCTAAATTATGTCTATTAAATTAAGGGGATGAGGAAAAAGATGGGTTTTCATTATCCTTCAATACAAAGCTAAATGGGCCTAGTTAACAAGTGACATTCATTAATTAGAAAATTGGCACAAAAGCGACATCTGGAACAAAAGCTGATTGGCTATTATTTCAAAGGTTGCCTGAAATTCCTGCTGAACAGCAAAAACATGCTACTTACATTTAAAAATATAGAGCTTGCACAGTAGGACTTCTAACATGAGAACAAATTCTGTCAAATTCACTTAAAAAGTACACAGTTCCTCAGTGTTTAGTTCAAATAACTAGGCTGGATACTATGAAAGGGTGACAGATAGGGTAGAACAGCTTTTGAGTATCAGTGTATCTTGTCCATAGCAACTACAGAGGCAGTAGGGCTGGAGCATCTTTGGAAGCTTTTATATACTCTCCTTCAGGAAGAAAAGTCGGAGTATGAAGTGGCTACGAGTCATGGACTGTTTTATTCATTGTTTTCCCCCTTAAAAAAAAAAAAAAAAAAGGTATATTGGGAGAACAATCCTTCCCATACACTCAAGGTCTCCCTTATTGTTTGAGCCACTATCATTCAGCAGCGCATGGGAACACTGTCATTTTCATCTTTTAAAATACCAGAAAATCATGAAAATAGAAGTGTATTACAGAAACACTTTTTGCATTATCTTGGAATACCCTTAACATGAGAACAATAGAGGAAAATGAGACAAGAGAATCCCTTGTTAAACAAAAAGAGAAGTGACCTTATCTACGAAGATCATGTCATACATTAGGCAGAAAAAGAAGTACTGGTTTTGAAAGAGAATTTCCTTGCCATACAGATTTGTCAAGCACCATATATTCAGGTTAGACATAAAGGAATACAAATATTACAAAACATAATTTTATATTTAGCACAGAGAATAATGCTTATGTTGTATGTGCTTCCATATAAAGCAGTTACTAATGCAGCTGTTATACAACTGGGTTAATTCTTCAGATACAACAACTACCTAATGTGTAATATTTGCTGAGACATATTTAGTGATCAGCCAAACATAAAATTTAGTTATAGGTTGCTGTTTCCTACAGCAGTTGCAGCCTGTTCTTTTAACAGCAAATTTAATGTTTTTGTTATAAGTACACATGCAAACTCAGATTTCATTACTACCAATTAACAAAGGACAGAGGTAAAAAAGGGCACAAGATTGCAGCCCATCATCTAATCAATAACTTGTTCTTTTCCTCAGACTGAGAAGTAAATACATTCCAGACATTCAATTATTTGTGCCTTTTGGACCAAAAGCTTCTGCACCCTGTTTTTCAGCTTTCAAGTGTTCTTCACTAATCTTATTCAGCAAAAACATCTGTGATAAAAGCCATGTTTGTTTCAATGTTTTGCCCATAAAGCTTGCTGCAATGGGTGTAATAGCTGCCAGCAAATCTAAATTTAAACTGAAAGAATGTGGCAAAAAAAGTACAAGCTCATATAGAACACTCAGAGGTCAGGGTTAACCTTGCTGCCAGACCTCACCATATACTGGAAGCAGAAAGACTTCCAAATGAAGGGTTATGAGAAAATTGCACAATTCTAAATTTATCTGTTATCTTATGGCATTCGCTGCAGAATTTTTCAATAGACTCAATTGTTCTAATAACTAATATAATGTAGAACTGCTAGTGATAAATTACTAACCTCCAAATGAAAAATATCAATGCTATTTAACCCTCCTCCCTAATATTAAACTGGTTTAGATAAAATTCTTTGATGTGCTGAGTAGATACAAAAATAATGATTTTTGTATTGCAGTGACCAAATATCATATTTTGCTCTTGCTCCACTGATGGGGCTCCTCTGTTGCCAAAAGAAGCTCTGTGCAAAAGAAGTTCTCAGCAACCATTCATGGCTTTGCCCACAGGGGCTGATGGAGGAAGCCAGATTGGATCCATATACAAAATCCTGCTGAAAAAAAGCATTTAAAATACAAAGGATTCTTTTATTCTCAAAATAGATTTGTGTGTGCACTCTATACTGAAGATAAAATACTTCCAAAGGGAATTTTGCCACATACTCCCCAACAGTGCTGCCTAAATAAAGAGGCTTTAGATGGACAACTAATGTGTGGCACCTTTCCCCTGGAAAGCAGGTAAGGTAAACACTCTAGTTAGAAACCTTTTTACTTCTAAGAATAATATTCCTACCCATCTGAAATGATTAGGGAAAGTCTTTTCAATCTTGTAAGTCAGCAGGCAAAAACATGAGCATGGCTAGGCTGCTGAGAGGGAGGCAGCTTATCAGGGATGTCTTGTTATAAGGTTGAGAGAGAGCTGGACCTCTCTTATCCCAAATATGAGGAAGCATTTACTAAAGATGGACTACTAGGATCAAAGTAGCTTCTCCAAAGCAAAGGTACAGAAATACTAACATGAAAATAGTGTTAACCTATTTTAATGGAAATACCTGTTACAGGATGAACTCCTCTCCTCCAAACCTCTGATATATACACTTAAATATGGCTGCATGGAGCTTTGTTTTTTCTTCCTTCTCCTTTCTCAGATGTGCTCCTTTGCGCACATCTGCCTGAGGGTGTGCTGTCCCAAGCTATGCAGTTCTTCAAGCAAGTTTTCAGTAGTGACACAAGGCATATAAATCTGATTAAGCCTTGTACACATTTGCTGGTCTACACCAAATTAAACTGGTTTTTGAAAACACGTAAGGTTATTTCTGCTCGTAGTGCCACCATAACACTGACTTCATCTTTCAGTAGCTTAACTGTACATTTCTATAACCTGCATGTTTGTATTTTAGTAAACTGTTAGCTACATCTTTGCGAGGCAATGCTTAGTTTGAGTACAATATAAAAAAAATTCTGGAAATGCTAACTTCAAGATATAGAACAATCAGGATATACACTTTTTCCTCCCTAATGATTAAAAGGTTCAGAACATGGAGGAAAAGGGAACCCCAAAAGGTGGTACCATGTGAAAATAATGGAACACAACCCCTATCTCAATTCTAGTATTTCACTTTTTAACGGCAAACTCATATTAGCTTAGCAAAAAATTCACTCAGTATTTGTAATAGCTTTTTATCTTTTGAACAACGAACTGGTAAATCTGGTCTTTAATTTGCAGTCAGCACACTCATTCTGCATAGTGATAATGTCCATTATATAAAAGGAGGAACACAGAATCCCCAAGTCCCATCTCCCTTTAAAGGGTTCCTGCATCAATTCTTAAGAACTGTTGCTCTCAGCTAGACAGTACAGAAACAGCATTACCAAAGGAGTCTTCCAAATATTTATTAGTTTACAGAAATATTTCCCAGGGGAAGAAACCCGAATTAATTTCTGGGACTGAAAGCCATAAGCAGTATCAGCATAGCGCCACACCCAGGACAAGAGAGAGATGGAAAGGAGAGCAGAAAGGAACTCACTTGAAGAAAGGTCAAAGGCAAAGTGTTTTGAAAAACAAATCACACACTACCTCGGAAGTTTTAAAGGACAGTGGCCCATTGTTCCAGATACTCTAGTACATAAACTCTGCTGCAGTTAACTTTTAGTAAAGGCAACTAGTTTTGTAATGGACTTTTAATTTTAAAAAATGACAGCATAAAATGACATGTACTGTTTTTAACACAAAATTGTAATACCATTTGGTCAAATGATTAAAACTTTTTCCTCCAGTTCACAATACCTACAGCAAAATTCTCCACCTTCTAACAAATTATTATGTCAGGCAACACTGAATTTCACAAACAGGCTGTCTGACAAGCCTGCACTGTCGACACATGCTACAGATCTGGCACCCAAAATGCCAGGCAAGCTGTCTTAATTGACATCTGCTTCTATTTCAGCATACGAATTATCCTCTTGGGTTATCCCATCTTCAGCTGCTTCAGAATGGATGCCAGCTCATCATTTATCTGTTCAGAATTAGAACATTTCCTCCACCTTCAAACAAGTTAACTGTGCTTCTTATATGCCAAATCACACCTGCTCTAAGTTGCGGTCAAACTTCCAACTCTGGTCTATTTGCATTTGTTTTGGCACCATCTTCAAGAAACAGTGGTTGTATCTAGTGATCAAGAATGCCAAAATAGCTTGCACACACAGGTACTAAGATGCATTTTACTTACACTTTACCAAAATTATAAACTTCAGAGTAGCAGTAACTCTTACAATAACTGCCTTGAAAAATACAATTAACCTGTGTCTTGTTTATAGAAGAGTATTTTTCAGCAGTGCTTATTGACTTGCCATGCTGTGTTTCAGACTGTGATTCACAAGAGGTGATGGGCTCTCATGCCGCTAAATCCAAAAAGAGTTACACACAGTACTGTGTAATTTACAAGTCCTTCTCCCCACTGTTTTTAGTTGTGGCTATAAACTGTCTTTTCAGATTGGAATAGGACTCTGTTTTTTTAAGGCAGGGTTATCTCTTCATAAAAACACACTGGTTAGAGCTATCCAGGATGCTGAAGAGCTGGGCTCAGTTTCATCTTTGGCCTAATGCAATTTATATCATCTCTCCCATAATATAAAAAAAATGAGCAGTGAAAAGAAAAGTAGCATCATTTTTGCTGAGATCTGCATACAACTGACTGCAAATAGTTCCTTCCCTCCTTCTTGCTGAAGCTGTGTCACTGCGTGGAAACAATTCAGGATTAGTTAGGCCAAAGAAAGAGGAAACAAGCATGATAATCTAGTGGCACCTATCTTGAAGGGAACAAATCAGAAGAGTTTTGAGAGTTTTATCCAGCAACTATCCTCCATAAAATATATGAACAGTTCTACAAAACTAGTATATGGATCTTCCTAGTCCTGCAAACAGGACTTCGTCCCCAAATTATGCATTTGAGTTCCTTCTATCACACATACTTTCTCTTATTTGTCCAATGAATCTCAGATTATTTTTGCACAAGCAGAGCTAGAAGAGAAACTATCCCCAGAACAGCTTGTCATCAGAAATTATGAAAGATAGAAAACGTAGGCTAAAGGCTTCCAAACAGCTGAGAAACAGAACCCTTATCCACTACATTTTGGAGAGGACTAATCACTTTTTTCCATGAAAAACGGAAATACAGCACCTCCTTCTTTTATGAAGAAAGTGGCAGCCACCATTGCATGTTGTAGAAATCCTGATGCTCTGAAAGTATGTGTAGGCTCTATGGACACCAAAGTGACTCAAGAGTAATCAGTCCCACCTGCCTGCCAGCTCCTGACTAAGATCTGCCTCAAGACAAGCATCATGTTGCTTAGCCCCAGTATGAATGGTATGATTTTTGGCATACGCAGGAAAAAAGCAGCTGGGAGAACTTAAATTGAGACAAGCACTCCAGAAAATAACAAAAGAACAGCCACCAGCAGGCTTTACTACTGGATGGGAACACTGGAGCCTCAAGAGAGGGAAAACTGGTGCCTTGCACCTAAAACAAAGTATTAGGTATTATACCCTGATTCGCAGCATGGTAAGCATGACCCCATCCTTAGCAGTGATTTGAGCCAACATGGGTGGTCTCCCCCAGTCACCAGCCAAGGGAGTAGCTGTGGAAAGCACACAACTGTTAATGGGTCATTTGTGCATGTCATTACTTGTTACTGTTCAAGTAGTGTTTTGTTTAGCACCACTGCTCTACTAATTTTTGTTAGTTTTATTAATCTTAGCTAATGAAGTAAGCAGTTGTATTAAGCAAGGGTTCATCTATTTTCTTGGCACTTCACCACCCATGCTAATCAGTCAACTGTCACAGCACACCTTGACAAAAATTCAGTGTTTGGCGTGTAGGCAAAAGGTGTTACAGGTACCAAGAGCTGTGAATCAATCTCTGCATCCCAGTGCCATGGCTGCCCTGACAATGTAACACAGAAGTTATGTCATTTTCTTTGAAGTCAAAGAACTCCAGAGCAGACTCTGAAGAGATGAAGATGTTTAAGAATGCAGACAGAGCTTTAGTAAGACTTTGGCAAATAACTAAACGTAAATAAAGAACGTAGCTTGAACACCTTTAAAAAGAAAAAAACCTGTCTGCTCTCTATGTACGTAACAATCTTACTATAATTTTTCTTAACACACCAACATTCTTATGTTCGCAATTTTCAGTTATTTTAACAAAAAAAAAAAAAAAGATAAACGCAGTGATAGAATTTTCCAGGAAACTGGTACTAGAGATGTTCCAGGTATTATGGAACTTCAGCCATACAGTATATTTTGGATTAAGAGTCATATGGAACTTCTGTGGTGTCTACATTACATATAAAAACATAATTCAGAAAAACACTATTGATAAATATGAAACATGTAAAATGATTCCACTACTGCTATTAGATTTGTGGCAAACTATAATGAAAAATAAATACTGTACAGGATTTTAAAAAGGGACACAATTTCCACAATTCACAAACATTCACAGGGTTCTGTCAAGTGTGACCTTGCTCCCTGCCCAGAAGTTCTTACATTCAACTATCAAGAAGAAATATTAAGGTTAGCAGTCCACTTCTAAACAGAAATTAGAAATTAACAGAGGAAAATAACCAATGAAAGGCACCTTTATGAATTCAAAAGTACTCAAGGACAAAGAAAAGAAAGCTTGGCAGAACAGAATATATTCTTGATGATTAAGAATAGGTGAAAATAGGGAAGAAGACGAAACATGAATTATGAGGAAGCAAAATGATAAAAAAATGAAATAATGTAAAACTTCTAACTATATCATGAACTGTTTTTCTTCCAGCTTACAATAAAGAAAGGGCATTCATCCCAGATCCAGAAATGTAATTAGGCCATATTTTCACTAGAAGTTCAACACCTAAGTACCCAGGTTTAACTTCTAGGACTGCAGTATTATCCAAACATAGGTTAAGTTCCATCTATGGATATGCTGTGAGTTAAGTATCTATTAATATATTTAAATACATTTTAAAGAAAGACTATATAAACTACTCTTGAAACTCTTGAAATTTTTAGAGCAACAGAAGTGACAAGTTGTGTAGCCTTTATTTATTTATAAGATTACTTCAAGAACTTATAATACTGATATAGAACTCACATATCTATTTTTCTTAAGTATATGCAACTATAATTAAGATATCTCTATATTATTTCAAATTATTTAACTTCATGCCAAATCATGCTAATCTGTTGAACTGAAGTATCAAAGGACATTTATAAAAACATTCAGTATGTATGCTAATGGTAATAGCCTGGGCTGAGCTTTCCCATACTATACCAACATTAACTACATCAAAGTCCTTGTGGTTGCTGCAACATAACACAGACCTGCCTGTATTATAATGCCTGGTTATAAAAACACCAAATTAAAAAGTGGCATATCCTTTAATTTCTGTGCATTTATGACATACACACTCGTATCACCTAAGAGTCAGATGGCAACCTGCTTTCAAAATATTAGCTCTCACAGAGACCCTCCCTGTAATTTCAGGGACACAGCAGAACAACCTAATGCCCAGTAAGCCTTTTTTCCTTTAAGGAACCTACAGCAGAGAAAGAACAAGCAGAGAAAGAACAAAGAAAGGTTTTCTCCACTTCAATTTAAAACCAGATCTGGTACATTTTGACCTTATACGGCAATATGAGGCAGGCCACCAGATTTCACCCAGGTCACCTCAGCATTTAGCCCTAAAATAACTTCAATTTGGCTAGGGCATACTTAAAGAAAAACAAGCAAAGAAAAACAACAACAAAAACCCCACACAATCTGTTGCTCTTTCCACCCTACACTTCTAGGAGGATTTATTTCATCAAAAAAAACAGTCACAGACCAAGTTGTGCTGTCTCTACACCCTTCTGCTCAAGGGCACGGTACGATGCCACCCCCACCGAGTAAGTGGCAAGGGGCAGGAAGGCCAGGCCGTGCCGCCGCCCGCTCTCGCACCGCCTAAAGCCCACAGCGCGGAGTCCAGTCCCGCTCCCCCGGCCAAGGCAGCGGCGGAGCAGGCCGAGGTGAGGGGAAGCGCCCGCAGGGCCCGCTCCCCTCCACCCCCCGGCCAAGGAGGGGGGAGTCAGGCTACCTCTCGAGG
The DNA here is from genome assembly GCF_003343035.1 of Apteryx rowi. Lineage (NCBI taxonomy): Eukaryota > Metazoa > Chordata > Aves > Apterygiformes > Apterygidae > Apteryx > Apteryx rowi. The sequence continues at coordinate 113,533 of NW_020451253.1, forward strand.
CAGCCGCGCCCCTTCCCGCGGCGGCGGCGGCTTCCTCCTCCGGCGAGGAGCCATTTGGCAAGGGCAGCCGTGAGGGCCCTGCCCCCCCCCGCCCAGCCGCCAAGCTCGGAGCGGCCTCCCCGCCCGGCCGCGAAGCACGACGCGGGGCAGCGCATAGGCCGCAGGGGACGGCGCCCCTCTGAAAGGGAGGTAAAAGGCTCGCCGCGCCGCCGCCGCTCCGCGGGGCGCTGGCCTCGCTAAACGGCTTCCCGCGCCGCGGCCCGGCCCGGCCCGGCCCGGCGCCGCAACAATAGCCGCAGCCGGGCCGCCCGCGCCCAACGGCGGCGAGGCCGAGCCCGCCCTTTCGCGGGGCTCGCACGCGCTGAGGAGGGAGAGGGGGCGAGGGGGCGGGGCGCCG